>NW_026889835.1:1665000-1927500 GCF_033153115.1 Saccostrea echinata | reverse complement strand
TTACAAAATACCTACATGTAACCTTCCTCTATGCTTGGCTTCAATAAGATATGAAGAATCAAATGGAAGCTTGGATGGCTGCATACACAAACAGAGCCAGACTCCTAACCAGGGCAAAGAATTCCCCACCAAGTACTCTAACGGGGCCTTAAACAGCAGCTGTGTCCACACTCTCTCTAAAATCTGAATTATATTTTCTTTTTCTTCCAGCAGGCATCTCTGGAAGACATGCCTGAGTGCATCTTGTAGAATAAAGGGTAGCCATGGTTGAATGGTTTGTTGGTCTTCTGGTATTGTAAGTAGAGTGTGGAAGGTTTCTAGGGCAGACTGTCGAACTGAGGCTATGGAATGTCGTAGGAATGGCCACAGTCTGGGCACTAGTTCAGGAAGAGGTTGAGAAAGCCTAAAACGAACAGAAATATCTTTATATGACTTCACTTACAAATCTACAATGTATATTCACATTACACATCTACTATGTACATTCACATGAATACATTTTATTCAGTATCTATTCTGAAAGTATCCTGGCTACATGTATATAAAGGCATTCTTAACATTTTTCACTTTTAAAATACATTTTTGTTTTACTTGCAAAAAACATCACTGGTGGATTTATAGGGGTGGGGTGGGAGTGGGGGTACACCCCTCTCTCCCCAAAAATATTCCAAAGATTAAGTTACATAAGTACAAAGGGAAAACTATTATGATTTTAATATGTTTATCTCAAAGTATGCTTTTAATCATCCTTTCTGATCCAGTCATTCTTTAAAAGATTTTTAAAATGTCACAAAATTTTCATTAATTCTTATTAAATCATCTCCCATTGAAAAAGGGTGAGACTCTATTTCCTCTTAACCCAAGGATGCTTTGTGGCAAATTTTGTTGAAATTGGTTCACTGGTTCTAGAGAAGAAGTCAAAAATGTGAAAATTTTATAGAATACACACAACACATGACAGACGGACACTGAACACTTTTCGATTGGAAAAGCTCACTTAAACTTCAGCTCAGGGGAGCTGAAAACTTCTCATTATAAAAATATCTCATTCTATTTTTACTAAAATAAAAGCTAAGTTTTTTTACTAGAAGGATTTTATACTATTTTTTTAAATATGGGAATCATACCAATCTTTGACAGAAGCCTGTGGGTTTGTTAAGATGGTGGACAGCAGTGTCATAATACTGTTAGTGGAGGCTGTCAAGTCATCCAGGTCTAGCAGCGTGTCCCATAAACAAGTCAGGACTAAAGGCACCTGTCAAACACATACATTTTCATATGGAGCAACACAGGCCATTTTCATGTTACGCTCCAACTTTTGTGTTACATTTCATTTTAATACCAATATAAATCATCATGTGGCGTAAAATTTGATTTTAGAGTTCTGAGTATGCTATTGATAAGCAATAAAATTCTTAAAATGGTTACATTAAAGTCAATTTTAGGGGGAAAAAAATCAAAAATACAATGAAAACATAAAAATCATGAACAAAAATAACATAAACTGTCATCATTTTCATAAATTTAAATAAAACATTTTTCACACCTGTTGTGGAAGCAGATGGACAAGATCATGTGCGACAGGAACCAGAGCTGCGGCAGCGACAGCTCTGACATCATCGTCCACATCCTGTAGTCCACGGAAAAGAGAGGGCAGCACTACGGGAAGGATCCTGTCTGTCATATCCTGCCAATCATATCATAATAACATAGAGTCTGAATAAAAATGTTACGATACAACACTACAACCATACACACTGTATATGACACCTGGTTTCTTACCTGTCTGACAGCTAGCAAGTATTTGAACCCTAGAAGCCCCCCGTGCCTGACCTCCCACTGCTCCTGGGCCAAGAGTTGTAACAGTACATTGACCATTCCCTCCACACCACACCTGTCCAGGTGCTTAATTACCATCCCCAGGGTCTGGGCACTCGTCTCCCTCACAGGTGCTACCACCTTCAAGAGAAAACACTTTCTATAAATATTTTTTATGATGTTATTTTATTGTGATGAAACAATTTGCGGGAACTTGAAAGGACCTTAAAACTGAACTAAAAAAATATATATATATATGTGTGTATATATATATATATATATATATATATATATATATATATATATGTATATATATATATATATATATATATATATATATATATATATATATATATATATATATATATATATATATATATATATATATTTTTATATATATATTAATAACTTCTTCTTTACACGATCTAATTTCAACAACTGATATCCATTTTGATTTACACTCTAAGGTTTATACTCTGTATTAGAGTCATGGTAAAATTAAGGTTATCAATGAGTACCTGTCAGTCAAATAACTTTATACACAACTCTAACAATAATAAATCAAAGGTATTTACACAGCAATTACAATACAACAATATAATTTTGACAGTCATTACATGATATCTATTTATAACCAGCTCGAGCATATCTTCTACATATACATACTCTACACAAACTTGTACGGAAATATAAAATAAGGAGCCAATCTTTTTTCCCCTAATTGAGTAACCAGGTTCTTGACTGGAAAAATGACATTCACTAGATTTTGATGGATTTGACAATCCGAAGTAAAACACAAACTTGCCTCATCTGAGACGTAATCACCAAACCGGTCCAATGACAGCACACACAGCAGTCTGAGAGCCAGGTCCGTCAACCAAACCTGGTTAATTGTGTGCAACTGAAATGAAAACACATGGGAATCATATAGTTTCAACCAAACCTGGTTAATTGTGTGCAACTGAAATGAAAACACATGGGAATCATATGTTAAATTTAACAAAAACAACCTAATCAGATAAATATACTTTAAAATTCAAATCCAAGAGACTTTCAATCTTAAACTATAAATTCATGCACAGAACATGAAAATCATCATTTACATGTATATGATGATGGTTTATCTTACAGATGAATTTTCCCAAATTATCCTACATGAAAGATTTGATTTACTCTTTCTTCAAATTCAATCAGTGGTTTTCTCTAACCTGATCTTGAGGTATATCTATTGATAACCCTGCCGAGTCTCCATGGATACGTATGACCTCTCTAAGTCCCGTGGCAGCACCATGCCGTGTCTCCCATCGACTGTTGAAGAGGTCATTCATTAGTAACTCACAGAATGACTCAAAGTACCACTCCTCATCCTGAATAATTGTAAAAATATTATACAATTAATTACCCTTATGAGGTCAACATGGTGAAATAAGGACCGGAGACCTGGCCCACAAGGTGACCTGACATGACCGAGGCTGTGTAGCAGCCAAAGTCAGGTCAGGTCAGCGAGTGGCCCAGGTCAAGGGTCCTTATTTCACCATGTTGAACTCATAAGGGGTAATCAATTGTTTTATTATACCAATATAAGTAAAGGCAATTTTTGTAGGCTTAATTACTAAAATAATCAAATGTGTATTAGACCTATGAACTGTTATTATCAGTGATCCATCAGGATCAGGATTCGCAAGTGAAGTTGTTTACTTTTCGCCTGCAAGTCTTGTAAGTTTTTGCACCGCCGATTTATCAAAACACTCTGTGATTGTCAGTAACATGCATTTTTATAAATTCACAAACACCATTCCAGAGTTACAATGACAATCTGGTGCAGACTTTTACTGTACAAGAGAGCCGAGTCTGCATTCGTTGAGTTTGACATTGTTATAAAAGTTTCAATGAAAACGATAAATGTTATGATGCATCTAAAGGCCAATCATGTTCCGTGTCCTAAAAATACTATACATATTTTTATAACAGCATTTCTTGTATTGTACAATCATTACTGTATGCATAATTTTTTTTTAATTTGAATGGAATTTGGATTAACAGGTCATTTTTAGCGGTCATTATTTTTATTGACCAGTCATTATACCCCACGTGCAATGATTCCTAGGTCATTATTGCTGTAAACAGTACTTTTTGGAGTCATTATTGAGTTTAAAAGCCTTCTAACAAGCCAATCAAATTTGAGTATTCTTAATAGAGGTATAATAATATAATATTCTAAATGTTCAATCTTAAAATGCTTAAATTCAAATATATGTCATGAAAACATGTAGATTTATTTTCTTTAGCAAACAACTAAATGGCTCTTAGCTCATCTCAACTTATAAAATATGTTAATGCAATTTGTCTCTATGAATATAGAAGAGCCCAAAATTACAATGAAAACACTGCAGCCCTAGGAGATTAACTGATATAGGATTTATTTTAAACAAACCCTTACCTCTTCGATGTCTACAGAGGCCTCCATGACAAGCTTGCTTTCACCACTTCCCATATCCACACTGTGGGACTTGGCCTTTTTACAGGGAGGCTCTGTATCCAGGGACATCTGCTCACTGCAAAGTCAAAACTTTTTTTACATTAAAATCTGAGATATCTCAATTTTCCTTCCAATAAAATCACAACGGAATGAAAAATTGCATCTGTATGATTATCAATATGATTCTGAATCTACAATTACATGACATTTGCACAACTATTTGGATTTAAAGAATTTTAATATATATGATTCAAATGCAACTTAACTAACAAAGTGAAAATGTGAATTTGAATACAATCTTTGAAAAAATTCCAGTTAGATGATCGTACTTGTAACAGTCCTTTGACCTCTGCTTGGCCAGGATCTTAGCTTTACGCTTCATTCTGCTCTGTTCCCTTGCACTCTTACCCCCTGTCACATCAAGAAGCTGCTGCTTAAGGATGTCTGACACACTCCTCTAAAAAAACAAATTGTAAGCCTTGTTTTTATAGTTTTGTAACATTTATTGTTTAAAAAGCCTCCTATATTTTAAAGAAAATTCATTCTTTTGTAAGATACAAGTGAAATCTATACAGATGTTTGTGAGAGTAAAACAAAATTGCCTTGTCTGAAAATGTGTCCCCGTTCTCTGTCTTTATTTGGGATACCAAGTCTTCATCAGAGAAAATGTCTCCTCCGATCCCCAAGTTGCCAGCCATATCTAGACCAAGTCGCTTGTTTAGTATCTGTCGTTGTCTTGACAACTGGTCTTTGTCATTCATGCCTAGAATATTGTATACATGTAGTAACATTGGAGAGTTATTCCCCTTTACATAAAATAATACTTATACTTCTTTTCAGAGATGAACATTCACTTGAATAAAAAGCTAACCACTATCACACTGTTTAGTCTTAATAAAGATATCAACAAAACCATTATAGAAGTATTTCCATGCACTAAAAGACTAAAACACAAATTGTCAGATATGAATTCTTCAAATATTTTAGCTTCACATTTTACATATTTTAACTGAAGGTTTATTTACAAATGGACAGGAATGTTTTCCTTTATAATTGATGTATTCTCTCCGAAACCTACTAAGCATTTCTGTTTCATACTGCTTTTCCTCTGCCCCTAAGAGTGATGCCCCTTGAGACAAAACCTTGCCAATGTTGAACTGCGTGAATAAAAGCTGGCTTGGATTTCCCTCTGTAATGTTACCATTGGTCTCTGTAAAATAGATATTGGTAACCACATAGAGAAATAACTTTACAATAAATACATATCTATGTAAGCTTCCTCAAAATGTTTCTATGTGAGTCAAAAACACAAGACCATTTTCACTCTGACATTGATAAAATCACACCCTCTATTGATTCAACATCTTTCTACAAAGAGAATTATTACATGATAATTTACTGTCGGCAAATAAATTCATGATCCTCAGAGTTGGGAAAGGGAGATAATTTAAGATGCTTTAATAGTTAACCTTGTTTGATGGGTATATTTTTATTCCACTTTGGCACATTTCTTGCTATGGCTGCCACAGCTTGTCCTGCTGCTATCCTAGTCTCCCAGCTTGAGCTCTTTAAGTAACCATGAACCTTTACAGAAAAATTTATTGATTTATATACATATAATCAAACCTTGTTATCTCAAACTCAATGGGACCAAGAAAAAAATCAAGATATTGTAGGGTTCAAGATATCCAGGGTAAAAGGAGTTCAGACTTCCAAATCACTTTGACATATCCATGGTATTCGAGATATCAGTGTTCAAGATACTGAACTTGAACTGTATATATGTTGATCCCTTCTGTCCACATGAAGGAGAGAAGGGTGGGGTTGTTAAGGAGTATTCAGCACCAAGTTGTCATATTATGGAGATTTATATTATTTTAGAGAAGTTACACACACTGAAAAATAGTTAATAAAATCCTATATTACTCTCACCTTTGACAGCAGGTTCTGAAGTTCATATGGGTGAAGTTTTTGGACCTCTCCCAGTTGTTCAGCGGCTGACTTCCTGATCAGTGGGGTGGATCCAGTGTCCAGAAGTAAAAACAACCTGTCAAGCCTGTTATTAGAGGATAGAAAAATGCAGACATATATATGAAAATATTAAATACATCAATAGAATTATATACCACTTTGATTACAACCCTGCTTAATATGATCTTTGATATCTGAATTTTAAAAGCTGAAATTGAACCCTTCAGTAAGTAAACACGTTATGATTGCCTATGCCTATCAAATCGAATTCTCTTCCTCTTGCCTCCTACCTAGCATCTCTGTGAGCCAATTTCATTTGTCAGACCTCATTATACTGTACGTGTAATTAAAAAAAGTGGGCTTCATGTTTTAGCAGCTTTGGCAAAGACAACAATGCGCTAATTCATGAATACCGTAAGAAATCATTTATATATATACAATATTGGCAAAGACAACAATGCGCTAATTCATGAATACCGTAAGAAATCATTTATATATATACAATACATGGCACAGACATGTGTAGCGCTTATTCATGATTACGCCAACAACTCCATGCCCAGTGATTGCACTAAATTTTAAATACGCCAATTTATTTATAAGTGCAGTATACTAAATTGCACCAGTCATATGACCAGAGTAAAAGTTAATTGGCAAAGGAAGTAAACTGTTGGAAAACAAAAATTAATTATTCTTAATAATGATAAATTATTGAAAATCTATCATTTTTTGGGTTGCATTTCATTGGGAAAAGGTTAAATATTCAAACAACTATTGCTGAATATTGAAAAAATTCAACAATTTTAAAATCATGGACTCACAAATGACTTTTTCATAATATAAAATAACAATAGGTAAGCATGAATGAACATTTATTCAATTAATTTAAACAATTTAAGAATATACGAATTTATTACAAAATATCTACATTTTAACAACTCCTCCTATTTTTTCTGCTATATTTCTAAACACAGCAAATTCTTTGCCAATCATTCTAAACCACTAGATCTTTGTACACCGGTGGACCTATCCCAGTCAAATGAAGTGAAAAGTCTGGTTACTAAAGGTCAAGCTGCACATTTTGCATACAAGGGTTTGACAAATAAAGTCCTACCCACATCACACATATACTGAATTTCACATGGTCACCTATCTCTGATTATGACCTTGACCTTTTGACCTGAAGATGAAGTCTGCTTCTTCCTGTATCGCCATCTACCATTATCAGTAGCAAGTATGAAACAGAAAGCTAAGTTATTAATACAAGTTTCCCTTTAATATGAGTCTACTTATGGTCAGTGCTCACTTTTTCCATGATCACCATGATCAGAGTCATGCAGTGATCAATCGACACAGCCTTCATCAACCCTTCTTCTTCGGAAGTCAAGTGGCAGGCTAACAAACACATCTATGTTAAAACCATGAAAAGTGACCATTCCTAATGTGCAAATGTCTCATATTATATTTTGATGCAAGTACATTACGACCTTTGATGCAACACACTGCTGTCACCATCTGCTGTTAAATCGACGTTAGCTTGCTACAAATTATTCATTCACCCGATTTAGCGGTAATAGGATCATTTTAAGACATTGACATATGTCAAACATACATGTATGACAGGCAATCTGTAAACCTTCAGTCCAGGTCAGCATAACCTGTAACAGCTTTTAAGAACACTGTATGCTAGCTGATCTGTTGTGCTGTAGATTCGATGTCTTACCTAGTGGTCATTTTTGACAGCAGTCCAAAATTTAGCAATGTTTGCTGTATCTCATACTCAAGATGTCCTCCTGGATCTTTCCTTGTATGACTCTGCAATACTTTGTTCCTATATTAACACTTTTGGGTAGTAAAGCATGTTGCAAACTTTCTTAGACAACTGTTAATGATTGTTTAATTTACGTGATGCCAAGAACTGGCGGTAAAGACGAGTATCTAACAAGAAAAACTGAAATAATACTCTGCCAAATTGCTTCTTTATTTAATCCTCGCCCGCCCTCGACGGGCTCACTTTTTATACTGACTGCCATTTTACACTGCTTACCTAAAATAGCGAACTTACTAACCCTTGATTGGCCGAAATTTATATCTTTCGACCAATAGGAATGTTATGGAGTAAAAGAACGGTTGCCACTTTATTTAGTACCTAGGGTTTTTGATACCTCGGTATTTTGGTTTTATTTACTCAAAAGTCTCTATAAACAAAAGAGGTATACTTCTCTAGAACGTGTAGCTAAATTGCTGCGGTAAAATTAAGCGTGTGAAGAAAAGATATAGAAAAAACAAAACACTTTTCAGTAAGTGATACACTGTATATGAAATGATTGAAATTTGATCCCAAAAGGCAAGCGGTTTTGGGGGAGGGGGGTTCCCAAACTAACTTGGAAATCATAGAACCAAAACTAACGTACTAACTAAATACCGGCCTGCTAAAGATGTGTCCTTGCTTGAATTTTTACTTAGTTTCCAGGTCTGAAGGCACGTTTGTGCCTCTCGATGATAATCCACTCTATCATCACACCCGCCGTGTGCTCCTTAATTGTCATAGTCGGGCAAACAGAAAAAAAATCGTGGACAATTCATTATGAAAATACTGACTTAGCAATTTGTATGAAAAACGTCAATGAACATTCGACTTCATGATAGATTGTATTTACTAACAAGACCATTGTTTCGACCGTAGAATTTGCAAAATGTTGACAATAAACGAGACTGTTGATATTGTATCATCAACTTATTTGTCAGCAGCTTGCCTAGTTTTAGAAATTTTCGTAGAACATATGCACTAGCTAGCGTATCGAATCAACCAGAACTCCATATGCAGGTGATAATGGTATTTTGCTACAGTTGACGATAGAAAAGTTGAAGTCATCACGTTTACCATGCCAAGAAAAGGTACGCATTCTAGTTTTAGAGCGAACTCAATAAAAGCGGAATTAGCGTTAATCTGTGATTTTTCCCCAGGGAAATGTGTGCGAGGCAATTAATGTCAGCAGTTTTGAGGGAAGGATCTTAAGTTTTACTGGTTTGAAATTAAAGCTAGAATACTTACTATTTAGAAGCCTTTGCACCTTTTTTCCTGTTGTTTTTTTTTTTAAAGGGGGGGGCGATTTTCCATGCAAATCATATGCGGTTAAAAAAGTAAAAAAAAAAAAAAAAAAAAAAAAAAAAAAAAAAAAAAAGGGAAGAAAAAGAAAGTGAAATAAATTGTAGTGAACTAATTAATTGTTCAGTAAAAATTAGACGCCTTTCAAATTTTTCAGTGTTTATATATCAAAATATTTTTTTCCTAGTATAAATTAACATCGGGCACGATGAACTTGGTTGTTGTGGAAGTCTCGCGCCTTATTAAGGTATCCAAGCTTATCTTTTAAAAAGATAGGTGAGCTAGCGCTGTAGCTATCATAAACCACAGAATTAGATATCTGAATTATTGGATTTATTTGCTGAATCGATTAAGGGGACGATCATTTGATTCTGAGGAGGGGGGGGGGTCTGGCAAAATCTTTCGAGTCAGATTATTTATTTTCATGCCAGTCAAGGACAGATTATTTATTTTCAAAATGATCAAGGACAGATTATTTATTTTCTTCTTAATCGAAAAAGTTTGACAAAAACAAAAACAAAAAAGTTCAAAGAGGGACCGGGAGGGGGGGTTAAGTAGTAATAGCCAGTGACAGATTATTTATTTTCTTGCCGGTCGTGGAAAGACAGTTATTTATTTCCAACTTTTTTTAGGACAGATTATTTATTTCCAAAATCTTTCAGCCCCCCCCCCCCTTCAGAATCAAATGGTCGTCCTTAATTATTAATAGGAAGACACAGTGGTACACTGGAGGTAGTGTTGGGGTGTGTGTGTTTTAATTCAGAATGGTGAATGTATCAGCTATTCAGTGATTAATACAGAATATTCATCAGACTATTTATAAAAAGGCTATTGTTGGATTAAATTCGGGATACTGTGCTTTAAGCATTCTGTAGTTTTCCGTAATTTCAATTTTGAAGTGAAAAATAAGAGATAAGTAGAACCAATGAACAGCTAGTTTAAAAACAGTCCAGTGTGGTACTGTTTTGTAGCAATCGCATCAGAGTCCTTTCGGGCCTTTCCCGGCAAGCTCGGAAAACATATCCGAGGTTGTTATTCCGAGCTTGCCGGAAAGATCCAGGAAGATAGTTAAAAATAGCTAGTTTTTTTAAATTATAATTTTAGAAATTATAATTGATCTGTACAATTTTGGCATTTACTGTTACCTTTTGAACGTTTAATTGTGATTAGACAACAAAACGCGAAACTTCAGATCATATGCATTTTCAGATTAAAAAACGAAATTGACAATTTATCTACAAGTAGTATTCCCAGAGTGTCCTACCATGAAGTTGAGCATACATCTCGAGTTATTGCTAGCTCGAGAGCGCCAGCAATAACAATCGGATCATTACTCGGGCTTTTCCGTCAAAAAAGGAAAAATGAGAAATTAAAGAATTATAATTATATCAGTGCTACTGCATTGAATCAATCGTTTCTCGTGTCTTTCCGAATACTCTGAAAGATTTCCTGGGTTTGTTTCTGAGCTTGCCGGAATTATCTAGGAAGGTAGTATACATGGTTAGCTTTAAGGAAAGCTAGGTTTGACCAGTTGATCTTGGCATTATATGACCCAAATTTTCTTGTACTTTTAATCATAGGTTACACAATGAATTAAGAAATTCAGAATTCGGACCATATCAATTTTTATGATAAAACGAAATTATCATCGTAGAGTCTATCTTCAGTAGTTTTCCCAGAATGCCCGACCGTGAAGTCGAGCATGCGTATTCCAGAAATATAGACTAACGTAGTTGCTAGCGCTCGAGAGCGCTAGCAAATAGCGGTAATTGACCAATGAAAATGAACTTAGTTCAATTGTAGTTCCATACATATAAAATTATTATTTTTTCCTTTTTAATTTTTTTTTTAATTTCCTTCCAGCCTATTTTTACAATTTTGGTACCTGTGTCTAGTGCATTTTACATATTTTGTAAATAAATAAAGGTTTTTGACAGGAACTATTTTTTTTCAGGGCATAGGAGGCTACTTCCTGGGGTAGAAGTTTATTTTTCTTTGACTAAGAAAACGGAAAACTTAGGATCCACCCCCTCAAATCTGCTGCCGTTAATTGTCTCGCCAGCGTTAGGGGAATATGGGTGATTTGCATCAATTACACTTTTATTGACTCCATCGCTGTGGAAAAATGGACGAGATTTCTTGGCATGGTCAGAAAAATTGTGTAGATACATGTATAAGATCATTGGCCTTGTCATGATTTGCTCTTTTAAGGAGCGTTTTTTTTTTTCTAAATTTTTAAATAATTTGTGCATAAATAATTTTAGAGAGTGTTACTTTTGTCTATTGATTATGGTGTTCTGCAGGTTTCATGCATTTCACTCGACCCAGTAAATCAACATCAAGTCATTTTCTGTCTAAATATATTATTTCAAATGAATTTGATGCATTGGAAATGAAATTCAAACAAACAAAAGCACGGAAAAGGGAGGGGGGATGTCTTTTACCGTTCAGAAAAATTGTGTAGATACATGTATAAGATCATTGGTCTTGTCATGATTTGCTCTTTTAAGGAGCGTTTTTTTTTCTAAATTTTTAAATAATTTGTGCATAAATAATTTTAGAGAGTGTTACTTTTGTCTATTGATTATGGTGTTCTGCAGGTTTCATGCATTTCACTCGACCCAGTAAATCAACATCAAGTCATTTTCTGTCTAAATATATTATTTCAAATGAATTTGATGCATTGGAAATGAAATTCAAACAAACAAAAGCACGGAAAAGGGGGGGGGGGGATGTCTTTTACGGCCATGAAGTTTTGTTGTTTTGTTGTTAGTTTGCCATTAATGTCCTATTCTAGTAAAATATCCAAATATGAAACAAATGGGCCAGATTCTGCAGTGTCTTTTATTTCGAGTTCCAAAGGGATCTGTATCATGTCCGTTGTAGAACCCAGTTATGTTTTTTTTTTTTGGGGGGGGGGGGCGGTCTTAAATCCCTCTACAGTTTTTACTTGGCAGGGACATACATGTATCGAATCAAATTAATAAAATGAATTTTATTAATTGAATGATAAAACGCCGTCGATATATCTAAATGTCGAATTGAAGGCTACACCAACAGACTTCTAGCTTCTTTTCATGTAGAATTTTTTGAATAAATTATGTTTCATATGAATACAAAAATAGGTCTGCTAATAAAAAGACGCAATTTGTATCCATGGTAATTCCAACATATAGTTGGAAGACGTGATCTCAAAAAACTACATAGATATTGTCAATCAAAGACTAAGTCCGTTTTAGTTTCTCATCAGTCTTTTTAACACTTCATAACAACACTGATGAAAGATTGGATTAGTACGGAAGCCGGTAGGTGCCAGGTAGAAAAACACTTTATCTGGCGGCATCCAAATAATTATCTGGCGGCCGCCAGATCTTTTAATCCATAAGCTACTAGCAAATATAAAGAGAGGGTTACAACCCCGTAACCCCCTCCCCCTCAAAACTCGCCACTATAGATACAAAGCTCCTACGAATCTCGCATGGTACTTGATTCTAACAACTAATATGTTACAATACTTTTTTGTACAGTTCTATATTTTTGGCACACGCAACTTCAAATGTGCTAACATTGCGAATCATACTCAGGAAAAAAATGTAAATTAGACTGAAAAGCTTTTCTCATTATGCAACATTCGTTTTCTTTTATTGGTAATTTTTTTTTTTACATGTAACTAGACAGGGGAAAACGATACTACCGTGTGTAGACTTGAGTCAATTCTTGGTATACCAAACCTCTTCTTTTAAAGAAATCATTTTTTTTAATGTAAAAAGTCTCATTTTGTTAAAGACTTTGTTGACACTAGCAAACGACAAAAGACATTGGTAAAGCTTTTGAGCTAGAACAGAATAATCACTTTTTGTGCCCCTGATATCGAAGCTCAGGGTTCCAAAACGTCCCAAAACGGCCTTCCTATTAATGGAAAATGAACAATTAATGGAATTAATTCTCAACGGAGGGGGGGGGGGGGATGGCAAAATTTATCGAATCAGATTATTGATTTCCATGCTCTTGCAGAAGAGAATATCTATGCCTAAGATGACCATGCAGAGACAAGGAGAAAAAAAAGAAGGAAATCTGTCCAAACCTGATAATTCCATTTCTTGGGGGGGGGGGGGGAGGTAGCACCAGTCAAGATCAATTATTTATTCCCCCAGACAACATTATTTTTGCCATCTGCCAGCGCCCCCTTTTCATCTAAATGGCCAATTTAATAGCCAATTGCAAATTCACAATACAAATGGAAAATATAGAATACAAATAAAGAATTAAACAATACAAATGGAAAATTATAGAATATAAATGGAAAATTATAGAATATAAATGGAAAATTATAGAATATTAATACAAATAAAAATCATACAATATAAATGGAAAATTTTACAATTCAAATTAAAAAGATCGAATATTGCAACCGGCCGTGACTTGCCATAAGGACGTTAAACCTTACAATATATTAAGATTAAGAAATCATTTTTGTTTTTGTTGTAAAATATTGCATTTATTACATGTTCTCCAGACCCTTTACCCCTCCTCCCCCCCCCTCCCCCCGCCTTTTCCAGAATTCTGGATGTGCCACCAAGTCCGTAAACTTATCTAAAGAAAAAAAATGAATTTGATTCTGCAAAGTATTGACGTTAAGATTTTGAATAAAATGTAAATAGACAATGTTTTTCATACCAATATTGAGCATTTACTTGTTGGTGAAGTTGTCTTTCGTTCATGAGGACTGAGTTAAGAGTGAATGCATGGGCCAATGGTGGAGAGTGCGAATTGAGTCGCCACCGTTTTATCGTAACCTTTTCAGTTTTTTATATATCTCTTTAATTCCGAATAGGCTTCCGGTGTACACAGAGAAGATGGCGGCGACGGGTGTATTGCCGTTTGTCAGAGGAGTTGATTTTACAAAAAATGATTTCAAAGTAAGAAGAAAAAGGGAAAATTATGTAACATTGATTTGTTGCATATCAATAAGTTGACTTATGAAATGTATCAAATTAGATTTCTTGTCAGAAAAGTGAAATGATGCATTGCAAATCCATCTCAAAGTGAGAACTTCATGTTTGTTTAAGGTTCTTCTAAAGGCAAACTTTTGTTTGTAGAAACAATTTAGAGAGTTTCCCAAATTTGTGAATCTTCCTAATAATTGTGGCCTGTGAGTTTCACCCCAGCAAACCATAGATATGACGTTGACAAAAAACTCTGATTTAACCAGGTTGGGACCAATAGGGATGTTACAGCCCGTTCGGGATATTATACATGTATCCCAAATGGGATATAAATTAACAGTGCAAAAAATTGATATAGAAATATAAATCAATGCTCGATGCTTTATGATGCTCCAGAAGTTTCTGTCGATATTAAGATCGATGAATGACCATGATGACGAAAATAATTTGCACATTTCCCTTTTTAAACGTCTATCACAATTTCTTTTATATCATTTAAATCAAATTTTGATTGAATAATTCAGTGATGACGTTTTATGAAATAAATAAACGATTGCTTGTTGTCAGTTTCATTAAAAATTACCAGTAACTTAGATCCGCCAACCAGAACCGCCACCATACTCACGTTTTTGCTATTTCATGGCTGCATGTTTATAGAAAATGAAAGAAGACTTTTAATTTAATCTATGATACTTACTATGCAAGTGAAATCTGAATATAGTTTACGGACATCATCTTGTATCTAGTGTATTCATAGAGGAGTTAATAAGAACTCTGGTGCACCCGTTTTGGAGTTTATTTGCAAAATTTATTAATTTATAAGTATAGATGCTATTAGTAGGTATTGTTGAAATATGCTCCACCTACATTCAATTAGTTGATTTTTTTTTAATCATTAACAGAGGTAATCAAATGTAAAGCATTCTGACTGATTTTAAAACAAAGCACAATGTCATCTTAACTTATTCATATTTGAAAATTCTTATCTGTAAACTAAATAAACTTCCCCCAATTCAACAAATTTTGATGAGAAAAATCCTCTTGGGTTTAGGAAAGTAATTTTTGGGGATCATATAGATTGATAGATAAGTTTATTTTCAGGATGGTAAATTTCCACATGATGTTGCTGACATGACAGGTTTACGATGGCTGAGACTTAATAAAACTGGTCTTAACAATATTCCACCAGAAATCTATAAACTTAAGAAACTGGTATGTTTTTTTTTTATTTGTTTGTTTTTTAGTTGTAACTAGGGGGACAGTATACATACATATGTTTTCTGTCGTCAATTACAGGAACATTTCAACATAACCAGAAATGAGGTAGAATGTCTCGGAGAAGAGCTGGCCAATCTGAATGCCTTACGTACATTAAACTGCAGACACAACAAACTCACAGATGAGGGAATTCCCAAGGATATTTTTAGCTTAGAAGATCTCCAAGTTGTGGTATTAATGCTTATACATGTGTTCAGCATTTCACGAAAAGAAATGTGTGTTTATACATGAATATGAAAAAACAAACAAACTGGGATTCAAATTACAAAATTAAGTACTAAAGTACAATGCGAGTTATTGTATCGAACATTCAACATGTTCAGCAGAAAAAAATCATTTCCTCTAGCTAAATGATATTTGAAAAGAGGAGTGAAATGGTTAGATCTTTGTTACATCAGCCAATGTCTTGAAACATTCCCCTTAGGTTTTGGACATTTTCTTTGAAGGCCTGAAAAATATGTTTGATTATTATTTCATGCTAATGAAAAATAGGGCTGGTAGGTAGTATATTGTTTTAATTACCTTTTTTATTATTTATTTATCCATTTGTTTGTTTGTTTGGCATAATATTGAAAACCAATTTTTTAAAGACCAGTGACTCGAATATCTTTTCTTCTGTCCATAAAATATTTCTTTCTTTTTCTTTACATTCTACCTGATAGCTCTAAAAACGGGTACTAAAAAATGACTCTACAACCTATAAAATGTTATGTTTGAAGGAAAACAGTCATGAATGCAGTTTCCAGATTTTACTACCCTCCCCTTGCCCCCCCTCCCCCCCCCCCCCCCCCCCCAATTATTTTGTTCAGTGCATAAAACAAATGTCGGTTGAGTAACCCATAAACAAACTTTTTTTTCTTAAGCCTAACACACATATGATTAAATATGTATTATTTCTTTTTTCTAGGATTTGAGTCATAACAATTTGAAAGAAGTTCCCCCAGAGCTGGAAAAGGCCAAAAACTGCATTGTGTTGAATCTTGCCAACAATAAGTAATTCTGTTTATCAAAGAATATATCAAATTGTATCTGGTTTTTGAATGTCACAAGTACTTGTATTATGTGTCTTTTTAAAGATAATGAGCAAGTGTAATGAAGTGTAATAGTTAACCTGACTAATTATGACAGTAGGGATTAATTATGTTTACTTTCTTTCCAGTATTGAAATGATTCCAAACCAGCTGTTCATTAACCTGACAGATCTGATATTTGTTGATCTGAGTGACAACAGTTTAGGTAACAGTTAGTCCCATGAAGTGAATTAAGGAATGAATTTAATAGCTACCCAAGTTATACTGTATAACCTGGGTCGGGGCAGTTTATGCTTTATAAATCATGAAGCGGTTTATAAAAAAGCATAAACTGTTCCAACCCAGGTTATACCAGTATAACTAGGGTAGCTTTTAAATTCATTCCTTATAATTTAATTTTCTATCATTAAGTGTACAAAATAAGAAAATTTATCCTTCAAAAATTCCTTCAGTTTGTACATATTTTAAATGTAACATCAAGCGGATTGATATGTTTTTGACGTAAGTCATTGTGACATAGGCTACACAGGTTATATAAACTAATTTTTTTATTCAATCAAATGATTAGGGATGGGTATCGCCAAAAATTTCATATTGTGATGTATCATGATTCCCCCCCAAATATCACGATAATATTGTGATATTTTTACATGGAATTTTTTCTACAAGTTCAAATGAGTTTCTATAATTTTTCTTACAAATACTCGCTGTAAAAACATCATTCACTTTTTTCATTTTTATTTATATAATATAAAAGTGTGTTTGGATGCCATAGTTTAAATTTTTTTCAACATTTTTTAGACTTCCTGTAATTTTTATTTAATAGTTCGAAGAAATAAATGAATAATTTCTGGAATTTGTAATTATTTACCAAATACCGGTATTTTAGTCTCAGTATCACAATATGTATCAGGCAATAAAAAATCATGATATAGCGGCATACCGATAAAATCACGCATCCCTACAAATGATGCGTTGCAATCAAAATTGAATTATTTGATTTACCAAAAAAATATACATGTATGTATATATTCTGTATAATGTCTGGCTGTAAAATTGAGTTTTTGTTTAATTAAGATTTCACTAAGCTACATAACTTGATTTGATGTTTTTGCAGAAACTTTGCCACCACAGATGAGAAGATTGACAAATTTGCAGACTCTTATTCTGAACAACAACCCCCTGATCCATGCACAACTCAGGTGGGAATTTCTTATAGTGTGGATATTGAATGTTTTCTACCTCTGGTGTTTAAAGGACTTATCACATGTTTCTCAATTACTGAAAATTAAAAGCGTATCATGTTCCTTACAATCATAGTGTATAAAATTTGTGTTTTAGTGTGGATATACATGTACAACATTAATTATTCATTTGACTAAAAAAAAATCCCTAAATTAAAAATCTGAGTTAATTAGATAGCAATCACATGACCATGATATGTCATAGGCTACAATGGCTGATCAATTGTTTACATTAATCTTACTAAAATATATGCGATATAAATTAGATTTTCTGTGTTGTAAATGACCATATCTCTGATTTTATTGATATGAGGTTGGAGATCAAACCTTATATGAGTTGAAAATCTGTAAAATATTATTTTAATAAACAAGGTTGTAGATAATATTTTTCATAAAATTACGATTTAAAGAGTAAGTATTATTTGTACATTTTAAGTAGGAAACTACATCTACCATTAGCTCTTAAAATAAATTGTATCATTGCCACTCTCCAAGTGAAGGACAATATTGATATTGATCACCCTATTTATCCAATTTTTATAACAATGAATTTCTTTACAGACAGTTACCTGCTCTTGTTGCCTTGGAAACCCTGCAGATGAGGAACACCCAAAGGACATTGGCAAATTTCCCCTCTGGCCTGGACAGCCTCAGTAACCTGCAGGGTAATTATCAATCCACAGTCTGACAAGCATTTTTTTTTCAAGATATTGGGAAAACTGAAAATGGAATCTGCTTACATAACATTTTAGCAAGGATGGGAAGGAAAAATGTTCTTTCTTTTAAATTCTGTGTTAAAAATTAACAGAAGTGAAGTATACATGTATATAATTGTATGTGTTTATCGATGTTTTTATTTTAGACATAGATTTGTCTGGAAATGATCTTCCCCGTGTCCCAGAAACTTTGTATAAATTGACTGCCATTAAACGTTTAAACCTAAGTAGCAACTTGATCACAGAGCTGTCACTGGTAATAGGTATGTTATTATATACCCATTGTTTGAAGAGCCATTTTATATGCTTTCCTATTTTTCTGTTAGCTTTTTTCCTATCCACATGCAGTTGACTAAATAAAGTGAAAGAAGCCATGACTATGGCAAGGTCATATCTTTCACACTGTGAGACCTAGAACCTAGAACTCAATGAATCTTAGGGGGAGGGATTATTGCAACCCAAAAGTAGGTCACTGTGATTTTAATGGCTTTATGTTATTAAACTGTGTCCAGATGGTATCTTGGTCACTGTTAGACTCAGATTAATCAAACCTTTTTCAGTTATTTGATGTTTTGGTGGGGGGGGGGGGGGGGGGGGGATGGGGATGGAGGTGTCGTGCACCTCAAAAGTAGGTTGCTGTGACCTCATTCTGGAATTCTCTAACTTAACATACTATAGTTATGTAATGATCATATCTTGCACAATGCAAGGTTTAGAAGCAATGGACCTTGCCAGTTGATACATTCTGGAGAGAAATTATGTTACGACCAAAGAGTAGGTTATTGTTGCTTTATTATTACATTCTTTAGCTATGTATGGTCAAATTGTATCTCTATCATAGTTCACTCAGTGTGAATCTAAGTATACTATCATCAAACCTTGTCAGTCCCCTGGCAAGATGTATCATGTTTTTTTTATGGATAGATCATGTGCCCTTTAATAATATGACACATTAAATGTCTTTACATTGATATATATACTGCATAAATTCTTTCTTGTAGTTTGGGATTTCTGTTTGTTGTGTACATGTATATATTTGTGCAAGAGAATAAAGGGGAAATTTTATTCAAGGGACAACTTGTGTTTGCAAATTGTAATTTCTCTTCTAACAATTCAGTTTTAAGAATAAAAGAAAAGTCTTATTAACATACACCTAAGACATATGAAGAAAAATGTACCCATGTTTCTGGTACTCTAGTTTGAAACACTTCCATTTATCTCATCTTTGGATAAAATGATATACTCTCTTTCAGACACATGGGTGAATTTGGAAACTCTGAACTTATCAAGGAACAATCTTACTGCACTCCCTGTGAGTAGAAATCAGATCTGATTTTCTTTTTTTATGGTAAATGAATTCCCATAAGCTGTTTGGAAAATTGCAAATTACATGTACACAAACTTTCTCTTTTTCAGAGTTCTTTGCATAAGCTTTGTTCATTGAAGAAGCTATATGTGAACTCCAATAAACTGGACTTTGAAGGCATCCCAGCAAACATAGGAAAACTACACAATCTGGAAATCTTCAGTGCTGCTAACAACAATCTGGAGTTGATTCCAGAGGGACTGTGCAGGTATCCTGAATATGTGTAATACAATGTACATTTATTTTAAAGCATGGAAGAAAAAAAAAATCATTCAGACTCGAAGTATGGTGTACTTGATGGTTTTTATAGAGATTTTCTGGGTAGAGGTAATCATTCTTAGTTTTTTATTACTGTGCAGTAATTCTAAATTGTAGTCTTTAATGGTTTTGAACAATGAAAATCTGTTGATTGTATAACAACAAAGCTTATTCTGACATGTCTGTACATAGATGTGGAAAACTGAAGAAACTCATTCTGAATGGAAACAGATTAGTCACATTACCAGATATTCTTCATCTTTTACCAGATCTTGAGGTAAGGAAGATATAATATTGAACTGTAAATAGGAAGCATTGTACAGGTATGTACATGTACATCTGATTAATATTTTGTGAATTATAAAGGTCCCATAAATTCAAATTTCTAAACTCCAAAAACACAAATACTTAAAAGTACATGTACCTGTATTAATAGCCATTTACTGTAGATGTACTTTTTCCGCGGGGTCATAATACCACGGAATCGCAATATCTGTTCAATCCATGGGTAGAAAATTATGTGGATTACCTTGAATGCCATGGTTTGTCCTAACTGTACTTTTATTACGCTGTGTCAAATTTCCATGGAAAATTTATGACCAAGTGCATAGCGTAAATTTATACCATGCAGAAAAATGTACTTCTACAGTACTTAAATGCTGCTAATTTACATGAATTATAGTAAGATTGCTGTTTTTATCTTCATGTACACAGACTCTGGATGTGAGGGACAACCCAGATCTGGTCATGCCTCCAAAACCAAAGGAGATGAGGAAGGCTAATGAGTATTACAACATAGATTTCTCCCTTAACAACCAGTTAAGATTGGCTGGTGCCCCTACAGCGCCTTCTACAGGACACTCTCCTGGTTTCTATTTAGCCAACATATTAAAAGTTGATAGATAAAAAAAAAAAAATAACAGAAGTCTTCAGTTAGCTTTTGAAATAATTTACTGTTTCAGCAGAATTTCATTTTGTGAATTTAAAATATCATGCAGTAATTAAATAATAAGTTTTATTTTATTTTTAGTACAAAAAGGTGATCCTGTTGCTCGAAAGCTGAGATTGAGAAGACGTAGAGATGGACAAGAAAGTGAAAAAGTTCTAAAGGTAAAATGTTAATTAAAGTTTAACCTATCAGAAGGGGTCAAAAATTGGCAGGTGCTTGAAAGGCATCCAAGTTCTCACTATCAATAGAATAGACTATTGTTCAGCATGAAAAGAGACATTTACCTGTAAAATTTCAAACGACAATAAAGGAAAAAAGTTTTGAAACATGATGGCCATATTTATAGGGTAGATAGCAGTTTGAGATATGATCTGTTAGACGAGCTCACTTTTTGAGCTCGGTCTCACATTTACAAAAGGAATTTATTGTGGAAAAGTAAGACCAAGATCAAAAGTGGACTTCACAAATATATAACCAGGTACTAGTATAAAATAACACAAAAGGTATTACACAGCCAGTGTACCAGGGAGGAAGATATAAACTGATTTAAAGCCAGACATACATGTACATCTAGTTTTAACTATATGCATTTGATTAGGAAAATGAATTTCACTTATATCCAAATATTATAATAACTATAGTGTGCATTTGATGTTGCTTTGATATACATATTTTGACTTTCTCAGGGTATGAGAGAAGTTGCTAAAGAGAAGGAACACATGCCTAACCTGGAGGAGGAATCCAGACAACCTCTCAAGTAAGTTCAGAGAGAACAGAAAATCCTAGCAGTGTTCCACTTGTGGATGAAAAAAAAGACAAAGTTTAGATACACTGCAATTTTTGGAATGAATCAGTGACTAAATTGGCCTGCTTTGATTTAAACCCATCTGTTATCATGCTTCTATTTTCCTTGAAACTTGAATAAATTTTATATGCTCACCTTTAAAAAAAAAATTGATAAAAATGATTTACATAATAACTTTGAATTTTAAGGGATTTTGCCCAGTAATTACAGATTTGACAACATACTCCTTGCAAGAATTAAGTTTTCAGAATGTTAGTTTCAAGCCCCAAGGTGAATATAGTGGGAATTGAGTAGAATTATTATTATACATAATTTTTACTTACTAGCATCATAATAACATATTTTATTTAACTCGTGAAACTAGAAAAAAGGTTAGATCCTTGGATGATCTTTAGACTGACTGATCTACATGTAGCTTTTTATATGCATTTATATCTGAGTGTTTTGATCTAGACAGGCTGTCTTTCTTTGAATTTATTAATTAAATTTACAAATTGGTGGTATCTCTCTGTCATATTAACATACTGAAAACAAATGCACTGTACCATCTTATCTGTATGATGTTTCTTACATCACAAATTGACTTTAATCCATCACAGAAGTTTTAGGTCTGTTTATTTATATCTGAAATGAACTCAGAAATTATAAAGTACATGTATATAAAATTAATAATCAAAAATGAATAATTTTTATGCCCCACCATGAATATGGCTGGGGCATATAGAGTTTTTCATGTCTGTCTTCTGTTCTTCCATCGTGCTTTGTGTTTAGCTCAGTTGAAAGCTCAGTTTCAAAGAAACTATTCAAGATAATGTTATCAAATTTCATATACTGATACATATTGATGAGACCTCTTCAACTGCATCAACGTTTTTTGACCTTGACCTTCCCTTTGACCTTGACCTTTGACCTCACTTTTCTTAAATTAGTGTTTAGCTCAGTTTTAAAGAAAGCATTCAAGATATTTTTATCAAACTTCATATACTGATACATAATGATGAGAGCTATTCAACTGCATCAACATTTTTTGACCTTGACCTTCCCTTTGACCTTGACCTCACTTTTCTTAAATAAGTGGTTAGCTCAGTTTTAAAGATACCATTCAAGATAGTGTAATTAAACTTCATATGCTTATGATAATGAGAATCATTTCATATTTACTTCAGTGTAGTGAATTAACCAAAACTTGTTAAAATTCCAGAAGGTTTAGTGATCTCCTGAGGTAATATGAATAATTGTGTGTTATTTTATGTTTAATATGTTTTCATTAACTGCTGATACTGATAATGAGTGTGAAGAATTCATGATACGCTTGCTCAGCTGTTAACAGACATGATAATAAAGTAGCTGAAGCTAAAGCTAAATTGTTTAGACTATAAATTGTTAACACACCAGATTTGTGTTGCAGTTTTCTTATATGATTAAAACAAGTAAAACCTCCTGACAAATGATATTCTTTACACAAGTATAACTTTTAGAATATCAGATTGAAATTTTGTATCAAAATGTATATACACCTGAACATAATGTTACATCAAGCAAACTGTGTTTGAGTTGGTTATTTCCTTCTGTACAGGCAACTCAGTTGGAAAGCATCTTTTTTTAATTTTGTTTTTTATTTTATTTATTTATTTGCATTGACATTGTAGACCAAAGAAATGGAATGAACATCTACAGAAACCCCAGCTGGATTATAGTGAAATTTTTGAAGAAGATGTTGGACAAATTCCAGGTTAGATTTCCAGCTGTTTTGCAGAATTTTTTGTACCTGACAGTTTTATACGATTATGCACAAAATAATTTAAGATAAATGCAGTTGCATGTCTTTTATGTAGGTGAAATACCTGTACATTTGGCAGTGTTAATGGCTTAAACAATCTTGACATAAAACTGTACACAGTGCCCTTTTCAATTGCACTATTATGTGAAAATTCCTATTGTTATACATGTATTTAGATAAGATGTGCATCCAAAGGAAATGATCAGATTCATATGTATATTACTTGAGAGGACATAATGATTTCATTCATTGAACAACATTTTAAATACATGTGCAAGTAAAAATGTTTTTGTAGGAATCACTTGCTGGGAGATAGAAAACTTTTTACCAAATCCCATTGATGAAGGTATGTTTACTTTTTAGAAGTCTTACAGTATTTGACAGTAAGGAATTTGTAGGGATTTAAGATCAGGATTGAAAGAAGTTATTGTTTAATACATATACTAGTACAAAATAAATGATCTTGAGTGATATACATGTAGATGAAAGGCAATACCTGTGTAAGAAGTCTGTAGAAGGTATGATTGTGTATTAACACTGTTAGATCTTTTGTCCTCTCAGGGCACATGTTTATAGTTACAATTATGTGTTTATACATGCAGTTTACTTTTTTCTAAAATATTTGTTAACATTTATTGTTTTAATATGAGGTTCATTCATTTCTATAAATATTTAAACAGATGTGTTTATTATTTTTCAAATGTCTATGTTGTTCACCTTAATGTATCCTTGCTAGGCTGAAAAACATGTGAAAATAAGTATGATTGCTCATTTAGGGCTGAGCCACAGAAAATATTTTGTTCATTTTGCTATGACCTAAGGGAGGTAACCCTCTTTTCTAAAATAATACTTTTTCCATGCAGTGTTAGAACATTTTAATGTTCTGTGTAGGAAAATAAGGACCATGTGTAGGACCATAAGAGAAAATTGTTTACTAAAAAGTAAACTACAATAGCTTCTTGACCACTGAATTCTTCAAAAAACTCTTTTACAAAAGAAATGGCATACTCACGCCATCACAGTTGATTATCTTAGCAAACACAATAAACAAAAAAGCACAAAAAACTAAACAAGAAACTCAGTCCAACAGCTGATAAAAAAATAATTTATTATCCCTAAAAGACTGAAAGGGAATGGACAAAATACATCAAATCTGTACTACAATGTATTTATTAAACTGTATCTTGAATAATGTATTTGAAGTTGCTTGCAAACATAGTCAATATTTATGTCAATGAGAGGGCATTTAGTAGCATTACCTAAGCCAATCTGTAATAAAATTAATATGTTAATACACATGTATTTGCTTTTTAAAATAAAGTAATGTAAGATGTAGCTGCTTTTTTACATAAAAACTGAAAGGGACTTACAATAAGTGTTAACTTTGTCATCTTGTATTAATTGTCAAAGGCAATGATAAGTCTAAAATACTTTAGAATATACAGTATAAATCAACATATCAATATTAAATTAAATGATTAGATAAAGACAGAAAATGCTATTTAAGTACTATTTCTTTTTTACAGCAATGAATGGGAAGTTCTACGAGGCTGACTGTTACATTGTTCTGAAGACTTATATAGACGACACCAACAGCATTAACTGGCAGATCTGGTTCTGGATTGGAGAGAAGTCCACTGTAAGAGTGCTACCTATCTGTGTATTCTTTTTAAAATTGTTCAACTTTGCACTTATGTAAATGTACTTTTTTTCCACAGGGTCGTAATTCTGCGGAATCACTAAATCTGTTTAATCTGCAGTTGGAAAAACTATGCAGATTTAATGGATTGCCATTTTATGTCGTAAATGCTCTTTATGTACAATGTATGCTGGAAAATTTGTGACCATGTACTTGGTGAAAATTAATTTGTGGAAAAGAGTACATCAACAATATAATCCACCTCAGTTGATTTCCAAAACATCTGTGATAGGTTATCAGATGTGAATTATTTTCGTTTTATTTTTGGGTAACTATAGCTATCTACCATCAAAGATATTTATTTTGTTTTATTAATTTTTCCAAAGCGTCTTTTAGGCAGAAATAGTGATGCCAAAAATGTTTGTAAATGTTTTTTAGCTCTACTGGTCAGAGACCAGAAGGGCTTATGTGATAGTAAGGTGTCCATCGTCCGTCCGTCTGTCTGTAAACAATTTTTCAAAAAGCTACTCCTCCTACAGTTTTGGTTTGATTTCAGTATAACTTGGCACACAAGTAGACTACACTAAGATACATAATTAAGTGCATCAGCTTTTGATTTTGATGAATGGTGTTGCCATGGTTACTAAAAATGGAAATTTCTGTGAAATTCCTTTAAAACATTACTCCTCCTACAATTTTGGTCTGATTTCAATCTATTTTGGTACACAATTAGAATACACTACAATACATAATATGTATTTTGGTTTTTGATTTCAGTGAATGGTGTTGTCATGGTTACTAAAAATAGAAATTTCTGTGAAATATATTCAAAACACCACTCCTCCTACAGTTTTCGTTTGATTTCAATTTAACTTGGCACAGAAGTAGACTACATTAAGATACATAATTCTATTTATTGTTGCATGTTGCAAAGGTTCAGATCCAAATGCTACTTTTCCTTTGGTATATGTACAGACCAGTAGAGCTACAGTCTCATCAGAGACTTCTGGTTTAAAAAATGTTCCATTTCATAATATCATATTTTAAATTTCTCCTCAAAGCTATATATGATAATTGAAATGTTCCATAAGCCATGTACCGTCAATTCCCATTATCTCAAACTTGAGGAGGCCATGGAAAAAAACTTGGAGAAATTCAAGGAGATATTGAAGTTAAAGTGCATAAAGAAACAGTGGTTGGGACTTTCAGCTCACTTTGTCATATTTATGGTATTCAGGATGTCCATGTACAAGATACCAAAGTTAAACTTTAAATGTTTTTGTTACAGTTAGATAAGAAGGCTTGTTCAGCTATCCATGCAGTAAACCTGAGAAATTTGCTGGGGGCTGAGTGTAGAACCATCAGAGAAGAAATGAATGATGAAAGTGATGAATTCCTAGATCTGTTTGAGAATGGAATATCATACATTGAAGGGGGTCGCACGGCCAGTGGATTTTTTACCGTGGAAAATATTGTAAGTATCCATAATTATGTTCCCCAAACGAAGTTTGGGAACATATTGTTTTTACTCTGTTTCTTATTATTAAGGTCTTCCGTTTCAGACGGAAGACCTTATAGTGATTCTACTGTTTATTATTATTATTATTTTTTTCCCGTTTTTTGTCCAAGCAATTTCTGAGAGATGGCTTGGTGGATTTTCTTGAAACTTTCAGAGTTTATGACAAATATAATAAACTTAAAACATTTTGAAGGATTTTGCAAAATTCAGTTCCGGTCGTCAGATATGTCCGATTTGCCTTTTTTTCAAAAGAGATCATGTCCGGACGAGATCTCAGAAACGGTAAAAGCTTAAAATACCAAACTTTCACGAGTGATAGATCATGACAAGTAGGTTTGCAGAATTGGTTTAGATCCATCAGTTGTTACTTCCGGTCGTCACAGGAAGTGATCAAAGAAATCGAAAATTTCAACTTTTCTTATTTTAATTAAATCTTGCATCACATTATTGTATCTGTTTTGCAGTTTCGAAATATGTTGGTCCTACCGGAAACAAAAACGTCAACTTCCGGTTATAAGCGAAAAAGTACATAATTTTAGTATTTTACTTTCCCATAAATATCGCTTATGGTTGAAGTATTTGAAATGGTTTTTAGATATGTTATTTAGACTGCAAATGTATAGAGTAACGTCAAATATCTTGGAAAAATTCACTTCCGGTCGCGTGTTTTACTGTCCGCAAAATAAGAACTTGTCAAAGTGAGATCTCAGAAAAGGTAAGAGAATAAGACACTATACTTATAAGAGAAATAGAACTTAAGGAGTAAGCTTAACCCTTTGGGTTAATAGCGTCAGCCGTCACTTCCGGTCGTTACAGGAAGTGATCAAAGAAATTAAAAATTTCAACTTTTCTCTTTTGAAATAAAATTTGCATCATTTAATTGAATCTCTTTCACTGTTTCTATATGTGTTGGTCTCACTGGAAACAAAAGACGACAACTTCCGGTTATGAGAGAAACTTTGTAGTCGGAATTTTTAACTTTCTCAAAAATATCACTTATTGATAAAGTTTTTGAAATGATTTTTACATATGTTATTGAGACTGCAATTGTCTAGTGTGAAGTAAACCATCTTAGGAAAATGCACTTCCGGTCGCGTGTTTTTCTGTCCTCAAATTGAAACTTTGTTCACCTGATTGCTCAAAAACAGTATATGACTGAAGTCTAAAACTTTCAGAACTGATAGTCAGTCACCAGTTTATGTACATCATGTAAAAATCGTACGTTGCCGTCACTTCCGGTCGTGACAGGAAGCGATGCAAAAAAGTGAATTTTTAAAGTTTTTTACTTTTTACAGAAATGTTTGGCTAATGCAGATGTAAGAAAGACCATGACCATGCAAATTATTTTCATCGGAAGTGCCAACCGAAAAACCGGAAGTTGTCTCAAACATGAGTAGTTTTTCATGGAAACTTTTAGGGATGATCAGTTTTGAATAATATAGGTGTAGAATGAACATTTTATTCATTTGGAGCACTTTCGTTCATGACGAAGTACATAAAGAAAACAGAAAAGTAATTCCGTTTGTTTTAATCTGTATTTACATATTTTTGGAAGCCTTGAGATAACTTTTATTAATTATTTAGAGTAATCTTTTTGACAAGATTGTGTTTTTTTTTTTCCAAAGAAGTTAAGAAAAGGGAAGACCTGTTATTGCCTAGGCAATAAGTATCTAGTTATTATTATTATTATTATTATTTTGACCAAATTTTGTGCAGGCGTTTTCTCGAAAACTATTGAGTGGTTTTACGTGAAACTTTCAGGAAAAATTAGTCATTGTATGAAGTTTGTTCATCACAAGGAAAATTTGGAAAATTCCATTCTGGTTCCAAGTTACGGGCAATTTCCTGATTTTTAAATGGAATGTTGTCCGCGAATGATCTCAAGAATGGTTAAAGATATGAACTGGAGACTTATTAGAGAGCAAAGAACGTGACTTTTAAATTTGTGGAATCGCCTTTTCGTTCGTCGTCGGCACTTCCGGTCGTGTACGGAAGTGATCTGAAAAATCGTAAAATTTCAACTTTCCTTTTTTGAATTAATTCCTATATCACATTATTGTATCTTTTGTGTAGTTTCGAAATACGTTGGTCCCACCGGAAACAAAAACGTCAACTTCCGGTTATAAGAGAAAAACTACATAATTTGAGTATTTTTCTTTCCCATTAATATCTGTTGTAGATAAAGTATTTGAAATGAATTTTAAATATGTTATTCAGACTGCAAATGTCTAGAGTAACGTCAAATATTTTTGTAAAATTCACTTCCGGTTGCGTGTTTTTTTTTTTGTCCTCAAAATGAGAAGTTGTCGGAGCAAGATCTCGGAAACGGTAAGGGATTAAGACACCAAACTTATATGAGCAACAAACCTTAGATGTAGGCAAAACCATTTGGGTTAAGAGCGTCAGCCGTCACTTCCGGTCGTCATAGGAAGTGATCAAAGAAATCAAAAATTTCAACTTTTCTTTTTTAGATTAAATATTGCAACACTTTATTGCATCAGTTTCGCAGATTCAAAAGATATTGGTCCCACCAGAAATAAAAATGACAACTTCCGGTTATAAGCGAAAACCTGCATAATTTCAGTATTTTACTTTCCCAGCAATATTTTTTATCTAGATAAAGTATTTAAAATGAATTTTAAATATGTTATTCAGACTACGAATGTCTAGAGTAATCTTAAATATCTTTCAAAAATTCACTTCCGGTCGCATGTTTTCTTGTCCTCAAAATGTGAAGTCTGAGCGAGATCTCGAAACCAGGGAAGATTAAAACACCAAACTTTTATGAGTAATAGACCTTGAGGTGTAAGCAAAACCATTTGGGTTAAAAGCGTCAGTAGTCACTTCCGCTTTTCAAAGTAAGTGATCAAAGAAATCAAAGAAAAAAAAATTAACTTTTCTTTTTTAACTTAAAGCTAGCATCACTTAATTGCATCTCTTTCGCTGTTTTGAAATATGTTAGATTCCACCGGAAACAAAAACGTCAACTTCCGGTTTTAGGAGATAAACTACTTTATTTTGATATTTAACTTTCTCATAAATATTGATCATCGATAAAGTACTTGAAATGACTTTATGTATGTTGTATATACTAAAAATGTCTAGAGAAAAGTTGGAGATTTTTATAAAATGCACTTCCTGTCTCGTGTTTACCTGTCCTCAAAATTAGAATTTGATCTCACAGTCATCGGTTAATTGAAACGTGAGAAAATCTTGTATAGCCGTTACTTCCGGTACTTCCGGTCGTGACCAGAAGTGGTGTAAAAAAGTGAATGGTTAATGGTTAGCACGTTTGATTTTCACGCTGACGACCAGAGTTAAATCTCCAGAGTGTCTGAATTTCTTTTATCTCTTTTTTTCAGCTTGAATTTTCGTTTTTATTTTCAGAATCGGACGGAAGACCTCTCATTGCTCGCAATGAGTTTCTAGTTATTATTAAGGTCTTCCGTCTTCACGGAAGACCTTATAGTGATTCTACTGTTTCTTATTATTATTATTATTATTATTATTATTATTTTTCATTTTTATTTTTCTGACCTTTTCAAATCGCGATATCTCAAAAACTACTCAATCATTTTCAGCCAAATTTTCAGGAATGATGTGTTATCTCATGCCATTTTGAAATATTGAAAAAGTTTGGAAAAAATTACTTCCGGTCAGGAATTATTACGATTTTTCACTTTTTCCACTAAAAATCTAGTCCGTGAATGTTCTCAGAAACTGTTAAAGGTAGGAGTCTGAAACTTTCAGGTATGATAGAATGTCGTTTCTAGATGTGTGATCGAAACATTTCGTGTGTCGTCGCCACTTCCGGTCGTCACAGGAAGTGATTTAAAAAAGGCAATTTTTTGAACTTTTTTGTTTTTCATTATTTTTCTATGATATTTACAGGTTTAACAGAGAGTCTTACCAGAATGCTAATTATGTAATTTATTAAAAAATTGATTAACCCAGACTCTAAATATTTATCATTTTTCAATTTTAAGCGATGGTCTTCGATAGCGTAATTGTAAGTGCGTTGAATTTTCACGCAGGCGACCAGGATTCAATCCCCAGGATGTCCGAGTGTTTACTCACTTTTCGGGGGCCCAAAATATAATTTTTTTCTTAAATGGGGGGGGGGGGGGGGGGGCTATGTCCTTCGACATCAGAGCAGCGGTGTTTGACGTCACATTAACGGCGTGTCTTTTTAGTCCTTCATAAAGTGTTTGCAGTTGACATTTGCACTAATGCATACATGTATATGCAGTTGTGATATATATAAATGAGGTACACATGTATATGTAGCTAGGTACATATGCAATTGTATCACAAATTGAAGACTTGCCAACTTGTTTTTTGTAGAATTTATTATTTTCTCATGATGATTATTAATAGAATTACATAAAGCAATTTCAAATGAGAAAAAGAACTTAATGACATTTAGTTTAGAGCAAGATCCATCATAATTAAGAGCTCAAAGCGGCTAAGCATAAAAGGTATTGTCAATTAATGATAAACAGTGTATTTACAAAATAAAACTACTCGAACATTATGTGAAAAAAAATATGCTTTCACGAAATACATCAGTGAATTGTCAATCAGTTTCTTATGTGTGAGTGGTGCTGACTCGGAGAGACAGAAGAGCATATGCGATAATAAGGTGTCAGTCGTCCGTCCGTCTGTCTGTCTCTAAACGATTTTTCAAAATGCTACTCCTCCTACAGTTTTCGTCTGATTTAAATATAACTTGGCACAAAGTAGACTACACTAAGATAAATAATTCTGTCTAACGGTTTTTGATTTCGATGAACGGTGTCGTCATGGTGACGAAAAATAGAAATTTCTGTGATATACTTCCGAAACACTACTCCTACAGTTTTACTCTGATTTTGGTATAACTTGGCACACAAGTAGACTACACTAAGAAACATAATTCTATTTATCGGTTTTCGATTTTCATGAACGATGTTGCCATGGTTACTAAAAATAGAAATTTCTGTGAAATACTTTCAAACGCTACTCCTCCTACAGTTTTGGTCTGATTTCAGTAAAACTTGGCAAATATGTACACTACACAAAGAGACATAATTCTGCTTATCGGTTCTTGATTTCAATGAACGGTTTTGCTATATGGTTACTAAAAATAAATTTTCACAATATAAACGTTTAATCATATTTTATGTGTGAAGGTGTCAAAGGGAATGTAAAACATAACAAATATTGTTTAGTGAGAAAGCAACTTCTCTTATGACAAAGAAGGGACGGAAGACCTTCTTGTTGCCATGGCAACAAGGTTCTAGTTATTATTATTATTATCATTCTTTTTTTCTACTTTCTTCTCCGGTACTTTTTTGTCCGCGAGTGTTCTCATAGAACCACTCATCCGATTGACATGAAACCTTTTTAGGGTTAATAGGCATGTTGTGTAGGTGTTCGGAACGAAGGTCATTTTGCGCGCACATGAATGCACGTGCGCGCGCGTGCAATGAGTGAAATGACTGATATACTTGATGAAGCCGTAACTTTGATATTTCTTGATGAATTGCTTTGAAACTCAAGATATAAAGATACATTAGTAGTCTAGACAAGATAACATGGTCAAATTAGCGTGAACTCACGCGCATGCACGTGCGCTCTTCTCTGATTGGCTGATACAAAAATCTCAATAATTTCCTTGTTTTTTGACAAAATACTTTGAAATTTAGAATATAAGTATATATTATAAGGTGCTACAACATGTTATATAGGAAATTTCTTGAAAACACGCGCATGCAGGTGTGCTGCAATCTGATTGGTTGAAACTTTAAATGTCTATAACTCCCTTGGTTTTCAACAAAACAGGATGAAATTTATGACATGGATAGGCACATAGAGCTCCTACATTATAATACTATCAAAATTGAATGCAAGGACCTGCATGTGCGTATGCTGAATTCTGATTGGCTAATACTTAAAGGGTTACATCTCTCTTATTTTTCAATGAAATTCTTTAATATTTAACACAACTGTATGTATTGTGAGACACTATAAGAAAATTAAAGTGAAAAATGTAGAAAACATGTGCAAGCACATGCGCTGAAATTTGATTGGCTAATACCCATATGGCTATATCGGAGTAGTTTTCCAATGAAATACCCTTAAAAATAAAGTGTCCATCTATATTACAAAAGTATTCTCTAATTTATTTAAGCTTGTAGAAAATGGGTATCATAAGGGATTTGGGGAGCCGTTTGGGGAACATCTGTAACGGTTCCCGTTACAATTAGCACTAGTTGTGTGTAATTTAAAACTACTGAATGTGATGGTTATGTCCATTTTACGTTTTCACGGTACTAACGTAACTTATTTTGTCTTAGGTTTATGAACCAAAGCTGTACAGGGCATCTGGTGTCAAAAGGATTCACCTGGAAAGGGTAAAGAATTCAAAATTTTCTTAAAAAATAATATCATATTGCAGTTGATGGTAAACATAGTTCAATAAAATTTAAACAGTTCCTATCCAAAAACAAAGAATTTTAGGCTTAGAGTTTCAAAGTCCTTATTATATGATACATCTGAGTTTTTTTTGTTTTTTTTTTTTTGTTTAAGGGGTCATGTCATAAAGTGACCATTTGCTTCCATATTTGTTAGGTTTAAAGTCCTTGGACAGCATGTTTTTTAAAAATTATTATCAAACATAAGTACATATATAGGTTCAGTTGGATATATATACACGGTAATAACAATATCAACACATTTCAGACTGAGCCTGTTCTGTCACATTTGGACCGCCGATATGTCTTCCTCTTTGATGTTGGAATGAACATATTTGTATGGACAGGAAAACTAGCAAAAGGAGTGACAAGAACAAAAACCAGGTCAGTTTACAATAGTCAGTAAATCAAGACTTTTTTTTTGACAGAATTTTACCATAGGTGTAATATACTTTGATTTTTAATTAAGATGTATGTATGTATCTGACAATATTTTCACACCATTTTCAGTTTCCTTCTGATTGCACTAATACATACAATATAAATGTTTCCCACAGACTAATTGCTGAGAAAATAAACAAGAATGAACGTAAAAACAAAGCGGAGATTTATATGGAGACCCAAGGAGGAGAGTCCACTGAATTCTGGAAATGTTTGGGAGAAACACCTACTGCATTTATAGGGGTAAATTCACCAGTCCTTCCTTATGTAATTATACAGGTGTACAGGAATCTTGAAAATATTCAGGATACAGGACAGTGAATATTTCAAAAGATATAAGTTCATGTGTATTCCTCAAAAATAAATTTAGAATTACTTTATATCATGAAGTACAGGTTCTATAAGATGTGTTGCTATGATATAAGGAATAGAAGTGAAGAAAACTGACTGTCATGCTTTTTTAGGAGTGTGTTCCAGATGATTTTGAGCCTGCTGAACCACATTTGTACAAAGTAGGACTTGGAATGGGATACCTGGAGCTTCCACAAGGTAGCTGTCAGAACTTAATCTAGGAGTTTACTTGTATCTTGTCAGACATTAATCTAGGAGTTTATCTGCTGTTTATTGATTTTCAAAATTTGTTGTATACAGATTACAGAACTTCAATATCAGTGAAACTTAAGATGTGTATGTAGTGTTTAGGATTCAAGGCTTAAAGTGGGAAAGTGAAAGGGGGATTGGGAATAGAATTTAGTATTGTAGTGTTCAAATTTAAACTTCTTGATACCATATGTACATGTATACTTTCTGCAGTAAAGATGGAGAAATGGGGTAAAGTTTGTGAGATACATCTTTATAGCATTATTCAAGCTTTTCAACCAAACCTTTTCAAGTAGAATGCAGAAAGTGATTTGAAGTATAATCAATTTCTTTTAGTAAACAAGTCTTAAATATATTGAATGTATACTATCTCTTTCTTAATTTTTTATATTTAAGTGGAAATTCCTCATAATGTCTTAACTCAGAAGTTACTAGACTCCAAAAATGTCTACATACTGGATTGCAAGTCAGATCTGTTTGTTTGGTAAGTAAAATTTAGTGAAACAGTGGCAGGAGAATTATATAAAGCAAATGCAAGAGAATAACATACATGTACATGCACTGAAATGCTTATACATGTAAGCAAATTTTTAACAAATTTGTATTCCCAGTGCATATGAAAATAAAAAGTGTAATTTTATTTTTGTTGTGTGTTTGATATTTCAGGATTGGTAAAAAGTCGACAAGGCTTATAAGAGCAGCTGCCCTTAAATTGTGCCAAGAGTTATGTGCCATGATTGACCGACCAAATTTCTGCTCAGTAACTAGGTGCTTAGAAGGGTAGGTATTCAGATATTCATATACATTATGTACACCATATTTTTACCTGTAACATATTTTATCTATATATAAATGGAAAGTTCCATATAACTAAAAAATTGATATACTGTATGTGTAAGTAAATTTACTCTGTATTAATATAGCTTATGCTTTACATTTAGGACAGAGCCTCAGATTTTTAAGACAAAGTTTGTAGGCTGGGATGATGTGATTGCTGTAGATTACACAAGAACAGCTGAGTCTGTCATCAGACGTGGGGCAGATATGAAGGTAAATAAATCAGTACTGACAGGCAGGAACCATCTACAAAAATCAGACTGCTGCCATATGCATTTACTTTTCATACTTAATTTGAATATTGTATTGATTGCAGTCCATATTTTAGTTAAATTAGATTTATCTTAAGAAAAATTAAAATTGAAACTTTGACATGGTTTGATGCACTTTTTATCAATTGTAAGAGAACCCGGTTATACAATGGTATTTACATGTATATGTACCTCAATACAGGTCATCATGGAGAGAGACAAGATGAAGACTGACCTTTCTGCATTATTTATGCCAAGACAACCCACCATGTCAATGGAAGAGGCAGTAAGTGTAAACATTTGAATTCAGACACATGTTAAGTACACCATCAGAAAATTTCTCAAAAACAAGTAAAGTGTATTGTTGATCTGGAATGTGACTCAATTAATAATTTGTTTGTAGGAGTCAATTATGCAGGAATGGAATGAAGATCTTGATTCTATGGAAGCATTTGTTCTTGAAGGAAAGAAGTTTGTTCGACTTCCTCCAGAAGAATTAGGTAGGAACACTATTGTAAATCTGGAAATTTTTACTGTAGATAAGTTTTTAGCAAATTTGCGTGTGCATTGCATTCGCAAAAATATTTTTCTTAAAAATAAATCAACTCGAATAAAAAACATCGTTTGATATGTGTTATGTAATTCAATATTAACTAGATGTTTTTCTCTTCTTATACTCGGTAGAAAATGATTTTATCTAAAGGCTATTTAATGCTGACATCATTTTATTTATTTTATTATATGCGTGATTTAATAAAAATGCGTGATTTAATAAAATGTTATGAAACCTTACACATTTAAGATCTTTTATCTCTTTTAATATTTTTATCTGATTATTGAACGTTGGCATTGCTTAATATTGTATGTACATGCGTAACTTATAAACTGTTACGAAAATTTTAAGTGCTTTTTAATTTGAGCGCCAATGACAATTCACAAAATTTTGAAACATAAAAATTAATCAACACCTTTTTGACCCAGATTCGCAAACATAAATCGACATAAAAATTTCCAGATTTACGGTATATGTCTATCTGTGTTCATTGTTCTGACATGTAATATTCTTTTTTTTAACCACTTTCTGCAGAATATATGTAAATTTAATGGTTAGTAAGAAATGAATAGGAAAATTCTGACTGGGAACAGTTAATTCTTTAAATTACAATTGTCTGACAGGAATTTTTCATAATGAGGATTGTTACGTGTTCCTGTGTCGGTACTGGGTTCCGGTAGAGTTACCTGAGGATGCGGATGAGGAGAATGAGGAGGAGGAACTGCCTGAGGATGACTATAAATGTGTGGTGTACTTCTGGCAGGGACGCATGGCCTCAAACATGGGCTGGCTCACCTTCACATTCAGGTAGGGCATCACAAATACTTACACAATATAAATGTGGTCATGACCCAATTTTGTAAACTTTGACATTTATTTCAATACTTGTTTACAACATAATACTTCTATATTTTAAATAAACTTTTATTACATCTTCAATTCTTAAATTAACATTGTTTTGTGGAAACAATTCACATAAAATTTCTTTATTTTTTTCAGTTTACAAAAGAAATTTGAATCTCTATTTGGGGACAAACTAGAAGTAGTGAGAACCCATCAACAGCAAGAGAATCTCAAATTTCTGTCCCACTTCAAGAGGATGTTTGTCATCAGAAATGGCAAGAGAAAGCTCCCCAATGCCCCCGAGGAGAAACCCTCCACAGAGTTCTTCCATTTGCGAGCCAATGGCAGTCCTATTGCCACACGCTGTGTTCAGGTAAAGATCATAAACTTTAATGTGTACCGGTAATCCATTCTGTACACTTAAGCTATTGAGCGAATAAATTGCAAGGTAAAATTTTTATAAAGAAATATGGGGACCGTATTAGCAAATTCGGTGCAATCTTCATATTTAATTGTTAAAACCATCTCATTATATAATTGGTTTGCTTCCCTAAACAAAATATTTCTACTCAACCTTTCTTGTTTCTTTCAGATTCAACCTTGTGCTTCATTCCTAAATCCTAGATTTTGGTAAGAGAGTACTTAATCTTTAAGGGAATTTTATGTACATGCACATTTTACGTGCTAAAATGAAATAAATGAGTACATTTATGTGTTCATGTACAGTAATTCTGTATAATTTTTTTTTTATTCAGCTATATTCTGATGGTGCCTTTTGATAGTCAAGACCTTAAAGGGGTTGTTTATGTTTGGATTGGGGGACTGGCAGAACATGAGGATGCAGTGATTGCAGAAAAAATAGCTTATAAAATGTATCAGGTACTGTAAATAGCTTGTATCACTTGCCATTTTCTTTCTGGAAGGAAGTACAGTGTATTCAAACGTGTTTGAAAGAGGTGAGGTTCATTCTCTTTGATTTTTTTTGGCAGGACAATTATACAATACAAATGATAAGTGAGGGAGAGGAGCCAGAAAATTTCTTCTGGGTCGGAATAGGTGGAAGGAAACCTTATGACAAGGTAAGGTATACTCTTTTTAATATATATATATATACATGTGTGTATATATACATATACCTTTGCATTTAAATTCAACATAAAGGAAGTTATCTCAAAATATCTCAACTATTTTCCATGGTTTGACTTGTGAAATGAGCATGGCATGTCAGACAAACTAATTTTCAAAAAGTCTAGTACAATGTATTTACATGTATATTTAGATGTTAGATACCAAATTTGATTTAAAAGCAGTTGTTTTTGGTTACAGGATGCTAACTACATGAAGTATGCTAGGTTGTTTAGATGTTCCAATGAAAAGGGATACTTTTCAGTGTCTGAAAAATGTGCTGATTTTTGTCAGGTAAAATGTCAAGATTTAATAGGAGATCTTGTCCATCTTTATTTTCCAAATTAACAACAAGAAAATAATGACTACCCTTTTTGTGCTGTAGGATGATCTGGCAGATGATGATGTGATGATCCTTGACAATGGAGAACAAGTTTTTCTCTGGGTGGGCAGGAAAACAAGTGATGTGGAAATTAAGTTAGCCTTCAAAAGTGCACAGGTAAATACATTTATCAGTTTTAAAAATGCCTTAGTAATGAAAGAAAGGGGGGTGAATATGGAATGTATTTGCTGGTGAAAATGGTTCCAAAATTGCTGCTATCTCTAGCTGGAATGCAAAGTAAAACCTAAATGTTTTTGTGAATTGATGGTGCCTGTGCTTCCATACCTGTCAAAATCTGTGTATAACTGTTGTGTTTACCTGTTTTGTGGGTGATCAATTCAGATAATCATATCATGCAGCATTTCAAATTATGACATTTGAATTAACCTTGACCTTATATTCTTGCAAGAGAGTGTCCTTTAAAAATTTTCATCATCTGACTTCATACAAATACAGTACTAGGAATTAGTAAATCGTATTCATTCATACAGTAAAACTTGGTTTTATCGAAGTCCTGGGGACCTGTGAATCTACATCGCTGTATACGTAATTCGTTATATCCGTATAACAAATTCATTAAAGTATATATAAGGAATTCACAATATGCAACTTTTCCTTCAATTATGACTACCAAATATGTTCTGGGAGGTATTAAATACAAAATTTTACTTGGGGTACCAGATTTCTGATGAAGGCAATTTCAGATCTAAATACGTTCAAAAAAAAATGTCAGTTTAACATTTTAAATTTTAAGATATTGAAAATTCGTTATAAAAGATGTAATTTTTGTTATTTTTAATCTCCATGGGACAGAAAATCAGTTCGCTATATCCGTAAATTCATTATATCAGTTCGTTATAACCGTAATATTTTCCTAGGATTTGTTAATAATTTTGCCTGGGGTTTCAAAAAACTTCGCTATATCCATGAATTCGCTATATCTGTGTTCGTACTAAATGAGTTTTACTGTATTGTTCTCTTTAGTTTTACACAGAAGTTAATTGGGTTGAATTATTTCAACATGGTCACTGAAGGTAGCCTTGACCTTTGACCATGATATTTATTAATCCAGATGATCATCATCTTAAGTTAACTTATGCTTAAATCAGGATTCCAATATTTTGACTTGATGTTTGCCTTGACCTTTGACTTGACTTGTTCATCTGTATCATACCTATGTAGGTTATCAACGATCTTCAAACAGATACATTAGAATAAGATATTACAACCATCCCAGCTGTCCTTGACCTTTTGGGGCTGACATATCATAACCATCATCTACATATTTCAGCTGTAGACAAATTAGGATCCATTATTTTGGATACCATGTAGTATGCTGCCTTTTGATAGACTGTGAATGGATAAATATTCTTTTAATATCTTTTTTATGCCAAGGACATTTAGGGCTGACCTCAACAATGCAGATTTTATCAAATAATGAATAAAGGCAGTATTGCCTTATAGTCCTTACTGTAATAATAATGACAGTCTAGTCTTACAGTCCTTACTGTAATAATAATGACAGTCTAGCCTTATAATCCTTACTGTAATAACAATGGCAGTGTAATCTTAAGTCCTTACTGTAATAATAATGGCAGTCTAGCCTTATAGTCCTTACTGTAATAATAATGACAGTCTAGCCTTATAGTCCTTACTGAAAAAATAATAAGTCTAGCCTTATGGTCCTTACTGGGGTTTTTTTCTTCCTCATATCAAAGCATGAATTACATAATTATATGACTTTCTTCAGATATTGGTATATCCACTGAATTAATGTTACCATTTTTTTTAGGTATTGTTACATGCAAGTTCTTTTCTTTACAGGTTTATATTCAACATCTACGGAATAAACAACCTGATAGACCTCGCAAGTTGTTACTAGCCATGAAGTACAAAGAACACAGAAAATTCACCAAATGTTTCCATGGCTGGGGAAAGTACAAAGAAGTCATGGAATAAATCACTTATGCTTGACCTACTCTTGTTTTGACTGTGCTAGACCAGTTAACTTAGTGCAATATGTTTTTAACTTGGAGTGTTTGTGGCACATGAGTGAGTTATGTGCGTTTTATATTGTCATTCTACCATTGGAGGAAACTTTCATCATCTGTTATAAAATGTGATTTTTGCCTTCACTGAATGCACTTCCATTATTATTAACCAGTGAACAAGTCTTTCAAAATGATTGTGCAACTTCTATTCCTATTTACATTCATGTCAGTATAAATTTCACAATAAATCCTAACTGATAAATTCATCGTTCTTCTCAGTCTTTTCTCTAGAATAATTCTCAAATACAGCAGTGCCATTAGTGATAAAGAAATGTGTGCTAGGATTTCAGCTCATAATCTTAGAGAAACCAAACACTGAATGATACCTTGGTCATGCTGAGATTACTTCTTTTGGCAGAATAAATTAGATTTGTCTGAGAGAGAGAGAGAGAGAGAGAGAGATTTCTGAAATGTACCTCCCATATCTCTTTTAGAAAAGATAATATATAGCTATTATTTTGAGAGATATCTTGTTTCATAAATAGTAAATGGCTTGCCATATGGAGAATATTCATTCAAACTCCCCAGGCATTTTAAACTTTTAAACTTGTACATGTATATGAACATTAATTTTTACTTCTAGGATCAAGCAATACAATATTCTAAGAAAATATATTTAATATCTACATGTAAGTAATACACAGTATTATTAAAACAATCTGTTGTCAGGATTTTATTTCAAGTCCATGAAATTGAGCCATATTGTTCCTCATTTGGCACAACAACTGGAAAGTTGTCTGTAGTCCTGCCAATGTGTTGTTAATTTCACTCAACAAACTTTCCTGCAATAGATATCCATTAAACATTTAAACAAGTATCAGTTCTGATTACAATTAACAGTATATGCACGATTCCATGTAAATTCAAAATTCGAAACTTTAAAGAGATCTAGTTATTCCATAATGAGAGTATAGGTTGAAAATTTTGAAAATATGTTCTTTAAAACTTTAAATGGTTCAGAAAACTATTACCATTTGTCCATCACTGAAGGACAAGGATTTAACCCATGTGATATTTTCTAAGTGCGTGTTGAGATCTGCTAGGACTGGGGCTACCTGGGGGAAAAGTTCTGCTGCATACCTGTCAATTTATGGAGTAAAAAAAAATGCATGTATTTTGAATACAGATATTTGATATTAGATTATATACTAGTGTATATGTTTCATGATATTTTGGAAATATAATATTAACAGACTGTTAATTACTTAGAATTGAATATTTATGAACTGTGTCAGAAGTCTGTGAAAAGTGCAATAATTTCATCATTTTATAAACAAGAATTCTAAATGTTCAACGTTTAGATAGATATATATATTGGGATGTACCTGTGATATTGTGCTTCAATTTTTACAAAATCACCAACAAATGGTTGTTGTAGTCGAGTTTTTAACTGACTCTTGCTGTCGATTATGGATTGCATGTGGCCATTCAAACTTTGTATATTCTTTATTCTTTTCTCTGAAATAAAATTGCATTGTTTTACATAACATAGCCTAAGTGCATACATGTAGACTACAATCTTTAAGGGCTGTTAAAACAGATGGAATTTTTAACCAAATATAAGAAAAGCATCACAAAATGGAGCATACCCTTGCAACATGATTTTGTTCACAGAGTACAGTTTCTCAGACAATAAATTCATATATCACTATCCTTGACCTTTTGGTCCTGAGTTGTATAAGTATCTAATCTCTGTAGAGAGTATCAAATTGAGTCCAGTCAAGTGATATGCCTTTTACTTTATTTACACATGACTGACCTTGACCACTGACCCTGGAATTAGTTTCTTTGGTCACTATGCAGGGTCAAGAAATAATGTATAGGCCTGTTTCCCTTGTAATCTATAATACTATTATCAATTCAAAGCTTGATGTTGAGTAGGCTTGACTCTGAACCCTCAAACAAAAGTGTTTTTTAGGTCAACTCTTGTTCTTTAGCAAATCTGAGACTGAAAAGTTAAATGATACTCTTCATATCATGTACACTGTTAAGGACTCTAATTTTGGCCCTCAAATGAATAGGTTAATTCCTCAGCTCTGCTGATTTACCATCTCTGTTGATTGGGACTCGGACTAAATGGTCAAATAGCACTCTACATATCATGACCACATCATTAAGAAAATACCTGACTCTGTGACCATTACCTTTTGACCCCAAAATTAAGGATAAATAACACAAACTTTTTTCAGAAATCAGCAAAATTTCTCATAGATTTATATGCAAATAGGAAAAATAGGTAACCTGAATGCTATTTTCCAGGTAAAGTGGGAAAATTTTGTCAGATTTTGTCACAATGTCAAAAATATGTGCAAAATTTTGTACAGAACTATATAGAAAACGATACAAAGTCGCATATCTTAGCACTAAAGAAAACTTACGATTTCTTTATATTTTAAGGATTGCTTATTCATGTCATTTCCATTCAAAATCAGTCAAAAAATATATATCAATCCAAGCATCAAATTTTTGTGTTATGTATACTTAATAGGATTGTGTGTTGCAAGAGGATAAAATATAATGCTGCAAAACTGTACCTCTTGTGTCCAGATGAGTAATATCACTAGTCTCTCTGTCCTGCATTCTCTTTTGGATCTCTAAATCAACCTGTAAAACCATTAAACCAAGTAAAATATACAACAAATGAATATAATTATTATTGTTAGCTAGTACAAAGACATAAATTCATAGAATTTAAATAAAATATTTAAGGGCATGGAAAATTCATTTGTATTTCTCCTTTGCTAGGAGCTGTCATGTAGATCCATGAAGGCTTGCATGACACAGTCAGACACACACAAGCCACTGGCATCAGACAACCACAATGAAAATGTCAGCCCTTACCATTTTGGTGAAAAAATTCAATGGACACAAGTTGTACATCAACGTATTTGAGTCTTTCATTTGAGGAAGCATACAATACCTGATGCAATTCCTTCTGAATTTTTGTAATTTCCTTAAGCACTGCTATCACTGCTAATGATGCTGTTGAACTCTTCAATTTATCTTCTTTATTCTATTAATAAAAAAAAAAAAAAAATTACTAGACTTTGTATTAGAGCAACATTGAAATTAATACTTTAGATTTTTAGCTCACCTGAGTCACTAAGGTGACCCATTGTAATCTGAAAATGCAATATAATCCTTTGAAAAGCTTTCTCTGCTCTTAGTATTTAACAGGCAAATGATTGCATGGTTATGATGAGCAAGCACGGCCTCTGGTCTAGGGATTCTTAAGTAAGTAGTCGTGATTCCAAGTGAACCGAAAATGGATTTTGTAGAAAAACGGTAGTTAAAAAAAAATGGAAGCAGGCGGTTGAGTAAAAAAGCGATAGTCTTCCTTGTAAAGTGGTAGAATTAAAGAGTGTTTGTTCACTTGAGATATGCCATGTACATTATTTGCTGCAATGCATGATGGAGCCAAACATTCAGTTTTTCAGACTTGGGAGTTCATCTAGACTGGTTAGGGTGGGGCTCTATTACAGTCATGTACGGAAATTGTATTACAAAAATACTTTTTTTAATGAAATGAAACAAAAATAATGGTACCCCTTATATTTTTACATTAAATGCTCTTCAAAGACCAAGAACCAACGGTATGGGGATTGTGCCGAGTTCACTTTGTGAATACTGTGTTTTATGCTAAAGCACTATTTGTGGTGAAAAGTCTGGTGAAAGCAATATAATAGAGTGTAGTTAGCACTAGCATATACATGCAGGAAAGTAAATTAGATCTACTCTCTGGGTTGTTGCTTATTACAGACTATTTTGCTGATCCCTGATCATCCTATTTTTGTTTTTGAGCAACGTATCACTATCTTCTATCATTTTATTTTGTTTTATTATATGATTATAAAATTACCATTCCATGAACCTTTTACAGAGTTGTACTATACTCAGGTGACCTGTTAAGGCCCTTTGGCCTCTTGATCATGTCTAGAGGCACTTGAAAGGTCCAGTCCAAAGACTATTTCTATGTTAGTAGCTACTAAAATCTACCTAGTATTTAAACTTACTCCAGGTAGCTATTTTACCTACTTTTTGCTTTACTTACATTTTGTGGCCAAACGCAAGAACAGCACAATATGGTGAGCACCAAATTTCTTAATAGTCACACTGATGTCTGATGATGAATACAACAAAAATTTTGGCAAAAAATGATTACTTAACAATATCACATAAAAAAAAAAACAACTACAATGTACATCCTGTTTCATTTTCTGGTAGCTGAGGTCTAAAATGACTTACAAATCTGTATCAATTTTAAACTAATCTTCAAGCATTCTCAGAGAAAATGTTTTAGGGATGATTTTTAATGCATTTCCTCTCCATCTCCACCCTTAAAAAAGTTTTCAAATTGATAAACAAGAAGTTTGACCTGTTTAAAAGATGTGCCATAATTATTATTTTATTTTATTTTCAAAGACAGGTAAAAGTAGGTAGAAGTAGTTTCTTCAAGTAGGTGTAAATACCTAGGTAGCTATCAATGGCTACGTAGGTAGAAATAGTCTTTGGACTGGACCTGTTGAATTCTCTCGGCACGAAATGCGGTAGGTGAGCTTTATTTTCAAAGAACAACCTATGTAAACGAGCAAGTGGTGCAGACACCATTACGGAGCCTGCATATCTTTACTTTTTTATGCCCCTGTAATCGAACATTTTGGGGCATATAATTTTTGACCTGTCCGTTAGGAGTGAAACGGTTCACCACGGTATCGATTCACTGCGGTATTTTTTCTCGGTTTGATATACAGTGCAAAATCTCTAATTTTCGGTTCGGTTCATTTTTCGGTCGGGATCGTTATTTAGTCGGGTTTGGCATAAGGTAAAACACGTTACTCAGTATAAATGAGTAAAGAAAATGTAAATTTTTGATGACTGATAGCTTGTAAAATAATTTTTGACAGTCAAATAATTTTAATCAATTTCTTCTAGTCAATTTGCAAATAAAATTCGTAAAATATGTGACTAGATTTAGAAAAAGAAAGCATAAAACAACATTGAATTTGCTTCCTTCTATCAAAATGTATCGTATCAAAAATAACCGAACCGAGACAAAATTATACAATACGTATCGAACCGCGAAGGATGTGTATCGTTTCACCCCTACTGTCCGTCAGTCTGTTTGTCCGCAAAAACTTTAACCTTGCCCATAACTTTTGATTTGATTGGAGCTATGGCTTTGATATTTCACATGTATATTCCTTGTGACAAAACCTTTCTTTGGTTTCCAACACACAGTATAATTTGTCCAAACTGGACACCAATGGTTCCATAAAATTTGGCCGGATTAGACAGAATCCGGAGTGCAGGAAAACTGCAGAAATATATTTGAAATTTATATCCGTTGTTTTATTGACAAGTACAATGCATATGTTGGAAAAATAAAATTGACAAAATCATTTGATTTTTATGGAGTCTAAAATTATTCAAAAGCAAATTGCATTACTTACTGTCAATTTTTTCTTTTTCATTCACAAAGTTTGAGACTTTCAACGTGAAATGTTAACAGAGTCAAAATCTACAGACATGTGTATATCAAGTGTGGGTTTTTGCAATTCGGAACTTATTTCAATAACCGTAAACACAATTATTTATGATTCGATACTTATTGAATTGACATCTTAATGTTTATGTAAACATTTACGTAGTCCCTTCAATGCTATGGCACCACTTTGAAATGAGACATCTGAGTTTCGATCCCGATTTATATTTTGATTTGTAAATCGTGTACCTATTGATTTTATGTTATACAGTGTGATATGGAGTTGAAAGCAAGTTAAACATGTAAGCATTTTTTAAAATTTACTTGTAACTTAACTTTATATTTCTTCAAGTGGATTGTGTCATCGCCACTTTCAGTTCGTCTAATGATACTTATGTAAACACAGGTTAGCACATCTACCACGAAAGGTGATAATTGCATTGAAGTGACTCAGGTAATTCTGCTTGGCCAGATTAGACGAAATAATTACTGTTAATTATGAGTAGTTGGGACCAATTTGACCATTCGGAATACAGAATAGACAGAATCCGGACTACACAGAATTTTTTATAATACATTTGTTTAAGAAGTGCATGGGACTAAAATTTATAGCCGAAATGGACAAAATTCTGGAATACTCAGTCAGAGTCCAGATTAGACAAATTTTACTGTATTTGACAATTTGACCTTGGAGTTTGACCCACTTTCATGATCATAACTTTTGAACAGTTGTTGCTAGAGCTTTCATATTTCACATGTATATTCCTTGTGACAAGACCTTTCTTTGGGTACCAACATTTTTTATCTCTTGACCTTGGAGTTTGATTTGCATTTGAGAAACTTTAGCCCTTGCCACAGACTTTCATATGGGGGCATCAGTGTTTCACGAACAGATCTTGTTTTTTTTAACATATTCAATATATAGGGGTAACCCGAATTACCGAAATGCCCCCGATTTACCGAAATACCCCTAGAAATTACCGAAATGCCCCTGAAAACTACCGAAATACCCCTTAAGTTATGTTCTTGAATACATTTTATTGTAAAATATGTTAAATTTTTATTCAAAATATGCCGTAATTTTAACATAAGTACAAAAACGGTGTTTATTTTGCTCAATATCGCGATTTCAAAGAACGATAACTCTTGCAATATTGTTATTAATTCCATGTTTTCTTTTTTTCTTTTTCTTTTTTTTTTTTTTTTTGTGTGTGTATGTGTGTTTCATGAAATTATTTACTTTAATTTATTTATTTTTTTTGTAAAGATTAATAATTTGTATTGTTATTTGACCAAAAAATTCGTAATGATTATACAATGACGACAAACAATACTGACAATTTCATTCCACCACTCAAAAAAACCAAAGTGTGATATAAAAAGCATTTCTAAACTTGACCGAGTAACAATTTTTTTTTGTCGCTGACAAATTTACTATTATAACATCCTCATTAAAAAGATCGATTTCAACTCTCATTCTCAACATAAGCATGAAATTTTGTATATAATATATTTAACCATACATGCATTTGGGGTTACAACATGAACATTTGTAAAACGTACATGTATTCCATGCAAATCTTCATGTCGATTTTCTCATTCACAAATTTCAAACGAAACAATTAATACATCTAATTCACATCTTAAAACAAACATTGATGTATCTATTGCAAAGAATTATAATTTTTTTTGTTGAAATTAATTCCCGTAACGAATAACTTCCGTTAAGAATTTCCCAACGAAAATAATTAATGCTAAATTCGTTCCAGATTTCAAAAGTCTATACTAGTATTTGTTTTTATACACAACGACAGAAAATGAAAATATGTCAATTTCATGTTTATTTTAATAATTAAAAGTATTATAACTTAATTCCGCAACACTGCCTTTATTAGGACCGCAGCTCATCCGCAGGTACATACATGTATAAATAGAAATTGTTGTAAAATGTTAACGATACCATATTTGTCGATAATTCTTTTTTTTCCAAAACGCACTGAAATATCCTTGCTAAAATTATGGTGCTAAAGTATATATTTGAAGTCACTATTTTTGAATTCATGTTGTATATCCTTATTTTGTCCTTGTTTCGTCTGAGTTGAGATTGCTTTCAAAATGCTTTAACTGCCAATGACACTACGGCATTCTTTTTTTCGACTTTTACCTCATTTTGCAGCAAAATCTGCAGAAATCATCCTGGATTAGCATGTAAGAAAGATTTAGGGCATAAGTCATAAAAGAGAGAGTTTACGTCCTTATTTTCTGAGAACATCAAAACATTCACTAGTATAGATTTTCTGCGTTTTTAAGAAAATCATTTTTCTTGTGCACGGAAATAATTTTTTGCGGTCGATTTGATGCTTTGTATCAATCTTAATTTTTGTCATTGTATATAAAGTACATGCAGACAAAGTTCGCAAAATAAATAATTTTTATTGGGCATGTTAATTTTACTAAAATATTGCCCCCCAAAGTATGTAAGTTATATATTGTACATAATAAATATTGTATTTGTTTGACAATTTATATACTCTTCTTAAAAGAAAGTGAAAGCTGAATAGTTAATAAATTACAATAATGCATAAAATTGACAGCTATAGCATCATATACCACGTGCCGTAAATTCACACCCGAGTTCTCTGCAGGTGTACAACACATACATGCAAGGATTCTAGTTAACTGAGTTGTTAGTGAATAAATTAATTTAAATATATCGCAGATAATATCGTAATAAAAATATTATACTACCATTTATGATTTATTCTTAGTAGGAAGCGTTGCGGGATATCGTGAATGCATGGCGGCATGGATTTTTTTAGGGTCTCTCTGGGGCCGAAATTCAGCCCCATTCCAAATGCTGAAAAGTGCATATTTTTCCCAAAATTATACCTAAAAATTCCCAATATGAAAAATGTATTAAGTTGTAAATTATTAAAATAATGACAAAAGGTGTTTATGTTCTCTATGTGCGATGTACGAGCCATCCGAGGAGTTCCGAGAAGTTATTCGGAATACTATGGATATTTGCATGCATACTTTTTTTTAAAGCTGGATTGATTTTTAAAAATTAAAGTCGGGATCGTTACTTAATAAATAAACGTGCATCATGTCAGTCTCTCCAGTTTGCCTAGGACGGTTTATTTCACTCTTGAAATTCCTTCCAATACCTCTAAATTAATATTGTATATATGTTAATTAATCCTTTGTTCATTTGTTATCTTTTCATTGTTGATCTATTTGTTGTTTGTATTTTTCTGCCTCAAGTGAGGCCATAAAGTGAAATAAAATGTTCAAATGGTAATTTTCAGGCTGGGTTGAATTGCTCTTATTCTTATAAATTGGTCAAACAATACCAGCTAACCACTCATCTGGAACAAACCCACTATCAAATTTTATTTTAAAGAACTTCTTACATAAAAGTAAAAAAGATGACAACGTATTTATAAATATGTTCATTTACAATGTTATCATACCCTGCAGCTTTGCCATTTTTTAAGCTTCTGAACTTCAACAGCCACTATTATTTCATATCACTAAAGCTGGTTTAAGCCAGCTTCATACTATTAAAAATAAGAAAAATGATTAAGTATTTCACTTTTGCTTGTTTTTTCCTATTTATTTGTATGAAGATATTTTTCCCAATTTCAACCAAATATCGCTATTTTTCCCAATCTTGACGGCCCCGGCCTCTGGAATCAAAGGGTGAAAAAATCCCTGGGCGGTACCTCCACGTGAAACGGTCTGGGAAAACACAAGAAATATATAAGGACATTTTTGAGGGATTTCAATTTTTCATGTTTGATTTCAATATAAAGTATAGAATTGGTGGGAAAAAAAGAAAAATAAATAAATGAAACAAAATAAATAAATTAAAAAAAAAAACCGGCATAGAATAACTGCGTGATAAATAATGTTTAAGAACTGTTCGACAAAATTTTATCACATTTTTTCTGAGTATCTGATATTCTTAAGCTTGAAAAGCGTCCACATTCAGAATATTTTTTTCAATGATATTTAAAAAAAAACAACAACAAAATAATGCTACACAACTGAGGAAAAAAAAGGCTACCCTCTTTCGTAAAATGATTAAATATCCGAAGCTTGTTGTTCAAGTGTGCGCTTGCCACAAACTGACATCGATTACTTTAGGATAAAAACTAAACCGTCAGTGTAGAAAAATTATTTTTTGAATTTGTTTAGTGTCAGTCAATAAATGTCCTTTCTTCAGGGACCTTGGTATATACTAGTATAAATATAGGTCCTTGCTTTCTTCTTCATCGGTTCATCGACGATCTGTATGAAATTGACAGAATAAATAAATAAATTGCAATTATCTTATTCCCTTGAAATAAATTTACTAACAAAACTTCTAAACTTACAGAAGTAAGTATCGTAAAATTCTGATGAAATAACGATCAACTACAGGTTACAGAGTTGTCTTCCTTAGATGAACATACGTATTGTATAAAAAATATAAAAACAACATTTAAAATATTTTTTAATTTTTCTTTTCAAGATAAATTTTACATATTGAACACATAATCTTTCATATTATCCCACATATTTATATTTTATAGGGGCATTTCGGTAGTTTCCAGGGGAATTTCGGTAATTTCTACGGGCATTTCGGTAAATCAAGGGCATTTCGGTAATTCGATGTACCGAATATATAGGATTTAAGAAAAACAAGACCCAAACACCTGTGCAACATATTATATTGATCAACTAGATTACATTTGAAAAAATCAATACCTTTAGAACATAGCCTAATTTTTCTGCTAAATTCAATACATTCAGCAATGGAGATAGAGAAGAGTCGGCATCACTCCATGGATTTTGCTCACCAACTCTTGTAAAACTGTTGAGATCCATCTCTGTTGTGAAAATTAAATTTACCTCCAAACACTAAAGAGCTTTACTGTATTTTGACTAAATGACGAAACTGGCGAATTATTGTGAGAATGAGACAAAATAATAATAATTTTTACTCATTAACATAATGACTTAAATAGTATTCTGTCTTTATTAGTATACAGTTATAATGTAATGTTTAAATTATTTCGTTTTTGTAGCCTCTAGACAGTTGAATAAATGTAGGTATTGTATTTTATCGTCTTTTAGTTATTTCAACACGCGGATGAATATACTGAAACATAATTAGTTGATATTTAATACATATAACATAATAGAACATCATTTAGAGTCTCAAATATATTTGAATATTTAAAGAAATCTTTAAGAATTCTTTAAATGAAATTTTGATGTGTCTGAATAAAAATTGAGGAAAATGCGGAATTATGCCAATGAAGTCGTTGTTCGGTCATTCACACTGACGTGTTGCCGGATAAAAAGCAATTTTTGAAGTAAGCTATTTTCATGATTTTAATTGTCTGGTTTACAGAAATGAAACTGTAGAGTTAAATATGTACTGAAATGTGCCAAATGTGGTGTCGCTTGTCCATATCGTGTGATCAGTGACACAACAGTCCTATAATTTTGTTAAGCCACTAAAGCCCCTCAGATGTAATGTGTATGTGTATTTTCTGAAGATCTAAATGTTTTATATTCTGTCCTTTTCTTTCTTTTTAGTTTGATTATTAATTTAAGGAGGGAGGAATGTAATGGTTTGGGCCATGGATATCGGCCTGGGTAGCTCAGTCGATAGAGCACCTGACTAGTGATACAAGGGTCCCAGGTTCGATTCCCAATCCAGGCATACATTTTCTCCTTTCCTGTTACAGATTTGTTGCCGTTGACCACCCCTGGACTTGCAGGTGAAAGTCCTGCCAGGGGCAAATAAGAACTTGGGTTGTGTCTACGAGGGTAAAGACAATTTAAGGAGGGAGGAATGTAATGGTTTGGGCCGTGGATACCAGTCTAGGTAGCTCAGTCTGTAGAGCACCTGACTAGTGATGCAGGGGTCCCCAGTTTGATTCCCGGTCCAGCCATACATTTCCTCCTTTCCTGTTACAATTAAAATGTCAAAAAATGTTTGTTCCTTTGAGGCTTATAGTTATAATGATTATGAGTTACTGATATCGTGAACTGAATCTAATTGAGTCATTACTAGTTTTTCTCGGGTAGACTTTACCAGTTCCTAGATCCGCTTGCTCATTGCAATATGACTTAAAAGTAGTAGACTCGCATACCTTTCAACTGATTGGGGTTAGTCTTCAGGGTTGTCCCTAACAATTGAAATAGCAGGGGACATTAAAAAAGTAGAAGGGGCATCTGAGGTTTCTCCCCCTTACAAAGGGTTAAGGGGGAATACCAGAATAAGCGGGGAATTATGTCATTATAGGCAGGGAAATTTCTCGGGTCTTAGGGACATCCCTGATCTTTCATTGGACCAAAAGATTAGGGTTAGACCTAGTTCTCGCATAGCATCAGCAAGATAAAGGTTATGGGGCTAGTATATTATTGATAAAGATGTAATCTTTGAAATTATTTAATAATTTCAGTTGAATCAGTCAGTTGATGATAAATGACTCTATAGACCCATGTATTTTTGCAGGATCTATCAGTTTCAACACTTAAAATATGTTTACATTACAAAATGGCATACAAATTAAAGGAACACCAGTAAACATGTTTACACATGCTTTGCTTATGATTATTTTTTGTTGATTTTCTATTTGTAAGCAACAATATTTTATTAATTATGTCAGTAGTGTATTACTGTATGTTATTTGTTTTTATGTTTTTCAACGATATTGATTAACTTAATATTTTCAGGGATGTCTGAAAAAAGAGACTTGACACAAAATCCTTTTACAGCATTGTTTACCAGTGTAGAAGATGCAGAGCAGTACAGTGCACAGTCTTTGGCAACACAAAGTTCAACTCCAAAAGGTCTTTTATTTTGATGAAATGTACTGCATTATACTATAATATGTAGACTTCTTAACAAGGATCCAATTAGAATTACATGTATTAGCTAGGTTAGTGGATCATTAAAATTACCGGTAAACATCCCTGATATTTTGTATACTATTATGATGAAATAAATTTTTAATAAATAAGTTTTATTTTTCTGATATTAATTGGCATGGGTATGAATTGTATCTCAGTGATGTGCATGTTTTAAAGGCTTAAGTTTACAAAGGTTACAAAAATTTCTAGCAAGAAAATTTCAATGGTGATTTATCTGCTGCTGAAGTTACAACAGACTTTACAGGAACAGATGATTGCAAAATAAAAAATACAGTGATTGGTGAATATGAAAGATTTCTTTAAAGTTTCATTGGCTTACCTGGGGTCATGAAAGTTCACTCTGACATGACCTCTTAATGGGATGTCTTCAGAAATTTTTGTAGAATTTTGTGGTGATTCAAAGATCTGATTTTAAACAGATTGGTGTAACATCCATCTGAACTTTGGGAGAATGAAGCCACTAAGTGCTAAATTGAATTATCTTTCACAATCTGTTTGACTGTTGCAGTTAGTACATTCTGGTAAAAAAATGTATGCTACAATTAATCAAATCATTCAACTTATGTGAAACTTCATTACATAGTGTAGATTCAAGGTTTGTTCAAATCATGGCCCTTAAGGATAGGGTGGTGCCACAATGGACGATCAAAGTTTTACTTAGGAGTATATAGAAGAAAAAAAATCTTTAAAGATCGTCTTCTTAAGAACAACTAAGTCTTGATTACTCAAATTGATATGGAAGCATCCTCAAGTACTAGTGTAGATTCAGATTTGTTCAATCATGACCCCCAGAGGTAGGGTGGGACAACAATGGACTATCAAAGTTTTACATAGGAATTATAGGAAAAATTATTCAAGAACAGTAGGATAATAGGGACTCAATTGAGGGTTGTGACTCTGTGTCCCTTGTTTTGGTTCAGTACATGTTAAATTTTTAGCACAGCTATGATACATGCTCAGTATATTATAAATCATGAAATAGTGTTCCTTTTCAAAAGAACAGAACAGAAAAAAGTTGTAATTTGTTTTTAATATACAGTTTAACTTCAGTATCTCTAACACTGATATTTCGAATACCATGGATATGTCAAAGTGATTTGGAGGTCCCAACCACTTATTCTTTATGTATTTTACCCTCGATGTCTCGAATCTTTGGATATCTCGAAGTTTTTTCTTGGTCCTGTCGAGTTCGAGATAACGAAGTTTGACTGTACATACCTCTAATGCAGTAAATGATAATTATGAACATGCTTATTTATATTATCGATACACAATTGATTTAATTATTGTAGTGAACTGCAGCACGAAAAAAATTTAACCATGTGCATAATTTTACTGATATTTTAATTGATTTTTGTAATAATTACAGGAAATGAAGAAAAAGAAGATGATACACAAAGAAAAATGGCCATAAACTGGATGATAGAGAATGTTTTTCTCATCACATTAGATAAAGGTAGAAATGCATGAAATTTTATCTGTCAGATATGTAACTTTTAAAAAAATAAGAAAAATATTGATGTGAAAAATAAAACTTTTCCATATAATGTCTGTAAATGATCTGTTTGAATTGTAGAGGTCCATCCATATGAAGACAGACCATCCAGATGTGTGTTTATGTCAGAGATGTATGAGACACTGGAGGGTCAGACGTGGTGGGAGATGGCAAATCTAGAACAGGTAAACTACCCTGTAAAAGGTTAGGCAAAACAAGAACAGGTAAATACCCTGTAACAGGTTAGGCAAAACAAGAACAGGAAAACTACCCTGTATAAGGTTATGCAAAACAAGAACAAGTAAAATACCTTGTAACAGGTCAGGCAAAACAAGAACAAGTAAACTACCCTGCAAAATGTTAGGTAAACCTAGAACAGGTAAACTACACTGAAACAGGTCAAGTAAATCTAGAACAGGTCAACTATGCTGTAACAGGTCAGGTAAACTACCCTGTAAGAGGTTATGTAAAACTAGAACAGGTAAACTACCCTGTAACAGGTTAGGTAAAACTAGAACAGATAAACTACACTGTAACAGGTCAGGTAAACCTAGAACAGGTAAACTACCCTGTAACAGGTCAGGTAAACTACCCTGTAACAGGTCAGGTAAACCTAGAACAGGTAAACTACCCTGTAACAGGTCAGGTAAACCTAAAACAGGTAAACTACCATGTAACAGGTCAGGAAAACTACACTGTAACAGGTCAGGTAAACCTAGAACAGGTAAACTACCCTGTAATAGGTCAGGAAAACTACACTGTAACAGGTCAGGTAAACCTTGAACAGGTAAACTATCCTGTAACAGGTTAGGTAAACCTAGAACAAGTAAATTACACTGTAACAGGTCAGGTAAACCTAGAATGGTTAAATCACACTATATCAGGTTAGGCAAACCTAGAACAGGTAAACTACCCTGTATCAGGTTAGGTAATCTAAAACAGATAAACTACCCTGTATCAGATTAGGTAAACTACCCTGTAACAGGTCAGGTAAACTTAGAATGGTTAAATCACACTGTATCAGGTTAGGCAAACCTAGAACAGGTAAACTACCCTGTAACAGGTTAGGTAACCTAGGACAGATAAACTACCCAGTTTCAGGTTAGGTAAACTACCCTGTAACAGGTCAGGTAAACATAGAACAGGTAAACTACCCTGTAACAGGTCAAGTAAACTACCCTGTAACAGGTCAGGTAAACCTAGAATGGTTAAATCACACTGTATCAGGTTAGGCAAACCTAGAACAGGTAAACTACCCTGTAACAGGTTAGGTAACCTAGAACAGATAAACTACCAGGTTAGGTAAACTACCCTGTAACAGGTCAGGTAAACATAGAACAGGTAAACTACCCTGTAACAGGTCAGGTAAACCTAGAACAGGTAAACTACTCTGTATCAGGTTAGGTAATCATGGACAGGTAAACTACCATGTAACAGGTTAGGTAACCTAGAACAGATAAACTAAGTGTTCATATTTTACATGTATAATAACAGAGGCTGTTTCATTTACTTGATATTAGCATTCTACTTTTTTTTATCTTTGAATATTTCTTTTCTTAATGCTTTTTTCATTATCATCTTATCATAGTCACATCCCTAGTACCCATTCTAACAATAACATATATCCTTCAGATAAGATCCTTGTTGACTGATTAGTAACCTAGTTTATGTGTGTTCTAAAATACATGTAACAACAAAAATTTCAAGCACAGAAATATAAAAACTTCACAAATGACTAAGGCATCAAATGGTTAGATGACATACAGCATGAATTTGATTTTGAATAATACTTTATCATTCAATGTAGGCTGTGTTTGAGAGACTACTTTTACCCAATCCTGGGGCGGATGTGGTTAATCTGAGTAACAAGGATGACCTAAATGCTGCTTCTTTGGCAGGAGAGTCGGAGGTTCTGAGATACTTGTATCAGTGTTACAAAAGGCAACAAAATCTTATTTTAAAGGTAGATATTTTTATTCGTTTGTTGAAAAATGGTTTCAAATTTTCTAAATAAGATTTTGATATTTCTTGATTTCATAATGTATTGGGAGTAAAAAATTGATGGAAGAAAATAAAATACTGAGTAAAATGTTTTATAACATTCTAGAAAAGAGAGCTTACCAGTGAGCTTGGAACTTGTTGTGATGTCATTCTGATGAATGCCAGGATTTGTCTGCAACAGGATGAACTTTATCCTTCCCAGGATCCTTTGAGACAACTTCTTGACCTGTATGAGGAAGAGGCATGTTTCACACTGAGTAAGACATAGCATATATTTTCATATCCCTAATTGAAAAGCAGGGCCTTGGGTATATAGTGATGGGGGTGTCCATCCATCCCTTATGCTTGAGGGTACCCATCTCTTATTCGCAATCCTTCATACCACTGAATTAAATTCAATGAGACTTTCACAGAATCTTTATTACATAGTACAATTGTGCACCTCCTATTTTACATTTTGATGAGACACATATTTGGGGTTCCCCATACCAAAACATGAACACTGCCATTCTATCTATAATATTGGGAGCACCCATTTCTTATCTGCAACTTCTCCTATACCACTGAATAAAATTTGGTGATACTTTCACAGAATCTGTATTACATAGTGCCATTGTACACCTTCCATTTAACATTTTGATCAGACACATATTTACGCTTTCCCATAGCAAAATATGGACTTTGCCATTATACTCCCATGGGAGCAGGGGGTATCATTATGTGAGCTCATTGTTCCAAGTATCTCTAGTTTAAGTACTGTTATCTGTTGTTTTAGTTCACAGAATATGAGTGAAAAGTATTAATATAAATGATTATATAAGAAAAAAAAATTTAAAATGTTTTAAATATATTTATTCAAAGCTTAAGGTGTAGATATTGTAGAATGTGTTTTTTGTACAGGCTCAGAAGGTGACCACTACCTCCATTTCTTTGATGAACTTGTACAGCAGATTGAGGACAATGCTGAGGATGGGTCAGTTCCCCAGGTTTTTGAGCCCATGCTAGAACACACCAAGCATCGTCTATTTAAAGATTTCTCCCTTCTTAGCCCAGGGGTCATCAAAGCGATTGATTTTCTCATCTTCTTTACCCGGAAACCAAGTTTAGCTCAGGTAGCTGTCAAAACAGAACTGTGTGCAAAACAACGTTTATTCTAAATATACATGTATATTAGTGCAGAAATTGTAATTAAAATGTCAGGCAGTTTTTGCATGCATTTTATGACATGTTTAACTTTGATCAATTTTGAAGTACAAACACTTGTCTAAAAATGTTCGCTTGTATTATTGCCTTGTAGGTATTTATAGACCACTCCTCACCGAAAGACTGGAACAAAGGCAGTAACTTTCAAAGTACCTTGTTAGGCCATGTCTTTACCCTGAGTTGTATACCTAGGATGGAGCTAGGCCCTTATGAGTTCTTTGAAAATCCTTCCACAAGGACAAAACAGGATATTGAAGCTACTGAATCTAATATACAGCAGGTCAGTGTATTTCCAACGCAGTGGCCTTCAGTTTCATAAATTAATTGCATTTTCAATCAGAATATTCATTATGTGTCTATTGATATTACTGTATACAGGGAAATTTTCACCCCATTTTATTTTCGTCCCTTTTGCCCTACTCACAGGTGGGCAAATTTTAAAACAGGTCGAATTCAAAAAACACAGTATAATTTCTTAAACAGAATTGTGACTGGACTAATTTAAGATGGGGCAAAATTGTTTGCAAGTATGAAAGGGCGAAAATAACATGGGGCAAAAATAACCCTGTATACAGTATACATAAATAACACAGCTTTGAGTTTGATCAAAAAAGCACGTATGTACAGTCACTACTTGAAACTTACAAATTTGTTTACATTGCTTTATTTTAGAATGTTAGGGTGTGGGACTTCAAAATTTGAGTGCATGTTTAATAAATTATACAAGTTATTAGACATACTATGTTCATAAATTTTGCTTTAAAAAAACCCTGTACCTTTTTTACAGCCATTAGCCAACATGTGTGAAAAAGTGTACCAGTTACTATTTGCAATCATCAAGCTCTCTCCAGACCTACGTCACAAAGTCTTGCAGTGGCTCGGGAAGTGTATTCATGCCAATCTTGGGAGAACAAAGATTTGGTCCTCTCAGATGCCCCAGCTCTTTACACAGATGTATGCCTCAGAGGGTTTCTGCCTTAATCTGTGCTCTATCATGCTCAGACTATGTAAGCCCTTCTCTGAACCCAAATCTGCAAAGTTGCTGAAAATCCAGCCAACTTACTGTAGGATGGTAGCAGCCAATGAGAAAGAGGCAAAGGAGAAAGGGATACACACTGAAGGTGAGATAGGGATGCTGATGGAGTGATCCATTATGTTGTGACTTAAAATGGAGGATTCTGTAAAAATGTAATTTGATAAAATGATGATTAACTTTTCATGTATGATCATCATGCTTAATGAAAAGCACAGATCTGAGAAATGCTTTCAATTGTTTCTGCAAGCTTTGTTTTACAAATTACATGTAAATGGAGTGTATTAAGTATTACCTATTTTGGCCCAAAAACTTTCGGAATATTGCAGAAATCCAGCAATTTGATATTATAAAGTTGAACATGGAGACTTGCCAATACATTTTTAGATAAGGTCACACGGATACATTTTTAGATAAGGCCACAAGTAATCCATATCATTCTTTGTTCTTTGAAAATGTTGACAATGAATAGGATTGAAAATATGATTGCACCCAATAATTTTAACTAAAGTACAGCTGTTGATGCACTCAAATGTATAATATTAGCTTCTGACTCTGAACAATTATAGTAAGTGCTGCCACTGAATGAAAATTTTAAATGTTTTGTTTAAGATTTCATATTAAATAAAAAAAAAGCTTTTTAGTTTCAAAATCTTTAATTAATTGCTGTATCTGTACAGGATAAGAAAGAAACCTGAATTGGGTATTATTTACGTTTTAGGACTTTCAAAGGAGTCTTGTTTAGTTCCAAATGAAGAAAATGAGAGTATATGCACAGAAGAGAATTATAATTTCATCACAGAGTGCTTTTTCATGACCCATCAGTGTATTTATATGAGCTTTCATACCGTACATGAAAAATTTCTCAAGCTAAACCAGGAACTTCATAGAGTGCAAAGGTTATACAATGAGGTCAGGGGTCAAGGCAATGATGAAGTTGAACCAGTACGCAGCATAAAAAGACAAATGGAAAAAGGTAATATTTCCTAATTAATTAATGGCATTTTTTAAAAAATATATTCTCCATTTTTGTAAACAAATGCACAAAGTACCAGTACATGTTGAAATTTATTCACTTTCTATTTTAATGTTATGTACATTTATTTATACCTAGTACTAATGTAAAAAAAAAAAATCTATTTCTTTGAAGGAATGACTCTGTACCTCTGTATGAAAGCTGCATTAACAGAGCCAAGACTTTTAGAAATGTCCTTGAATTTTCACCTTGCTACAGCCACATGGCTGTCAGAAATTGCAATAAATGAAGACTGTAAGACATTTGAGCCTGTGAAATTTCCATTACCAAAAAATGTTCCTACAGTTTTGACATGTGTGCCAGAATTCATCATGGGGAATGTCACCGATTTTACACTTTTTCTTCAGAGGTTTAAAGAAGATATGTATGAGGTAATGATTTTTACATAATTTAAATTAACCTAGCCTGAATCTGTTGTCTTTTTAAAAAAAATATCTTGTAAGATTTTAAATCTATGTTAATCTTCAGTGTAAAAGTAATCAGTGGTTGAAGTTGCTCTTCTTTGTCTAGCATATATTGTGATGGATATGTTGTATGTTGATACAAGAATTAATTTAGAATATATGAGGGCTGTTGGGAAATTGTTGAGACATTCCAATTATTCACTTTTCCAATTAATGTTTTTTTGGTGAAAATTGGTATATACACTGTACATTTATCAAACACCCACAACGTTAAAATAATGTTATGATCATCTCTGCGGAGTGCTCCAGGTAAATGAACATATGCAAGTATAGAATTTCACCAGGACTTATCTAATGATGCTATTGTTGTGCCTGCATTGCCAACTTATATTCTGTTTTAAAAATAAATTTCTTAGTTATTTCTCTACAGAGAACTTAGAATGATTGTTAACATTTCGTGCGGTGGTTGTCCGTTGTTATGCTGATTTTACAAGTTACTATTGTCTATATGAACTTTAAGAGTGTCCTTAGAATTATCATAATGTTTCTAAAGTCTTACGATATAGTAAAGTAAAAGAAATTCTCTTGTGAATTATTACCGTAATTTTGTTGGATGCTTACTGGAAATGGCTTTTACACACTAATTGTAGAACCAGTATGGTAGAAAATACGGATCTCCGGATATGTTGCTACATACGCCGACATACATGTACACTTTCTTTACAAAACTTCATAAATAAGACGTCTAGACTAGATTAAAAATTATAGATTAATTAATGAGTTTTATAGATGTTTTATTAGTAAATAAAGTAATTCAAGTACATTGAGTAAAGAATAGTTTTGAAGTTTTTACGAATTACATATGACGTAGACAATGCATCATTGCGTCATGGTATAAAAGACAAGATTCTGAGAGAGCATTGTCAGAATCCCACCTGGTAGATCTAGAGAACTGAACTGCACCTTGCACCTTGAGCTGAGGTATTATTTTATATAAGTGAGCATTTTAAAGTAAAGATATTTTAAAATAGTTTAATTATAAGTTATAGCGCAGTAAGAAACAATTATCAAGTTTACAAGTAATATTGAATATTTAGAAACTAAGATTTATTTCATATTTAAATTAAGCGATATTTAGATTGTCGGTGCACTCGGGGTTCTGACCCTGGGAGACACAGAAAATTGTCTCTCCTAGTAAATTTATAGTTGTTATTTAAAGTTTGTAATTTGTTAGTAGTTTGAATTCGTATTTTATTCTATTTTAATTGGCAAGTAAAACTTAGTCAATTCTTATAGTTCGGTGTGAAGTTGCACCGTTTGACTGAAATTACGACATTGCACCGTACTTGAATTAATTGTGTCTTTTGCATGAATGTATATGAGGTGATGGTAAATTTGCATGGCATACTTTTCATTTTAATGACATAGTTTAATTTATTCTATAACCAGAAGTTATAGATTTAGGGTGGTGGACTTTAGTTTGAGCATGTAGATAGTCGGTGCGCTTGCACCCTACACCGAGTCACTTTGAGAATTTATGTTCGGAGATTAGACCAAGTATATTTTAGCAGAAACCTAGCACCTAACACCGAGTAAGGTTAGCACCAGTACAGTAAAGATGGAACTTAGAACCAATTAGCTTATATCAGTAGCACCTAGTACCTGAACACCGGACACCTAGAACCAGTTTGCTCCAATATCATCGGTAGCACCTAGCACCTTAAGACGGTAGCACCTTTCACCGAGTATAACGCGCAACTGTGACATTTGAATGTGATTATTATTATTGTACATCACACTGTGAACTGGAACGTTATATAAAAATCTGTATATTAATTGAACTATTTATTAATTTAATAAATGTATTTTAATTGATTACACTTGTTTCATTTAAATTTACTTGATTGTACAGGTACCTTCGAACCCATTATTGTAACGTGCCTCATAGGTACCTACTAGTTAAATCTACACGTTACAACTGGTGGCAGCAAACTTATATATACTTTAAAAACCGAAACGTTACACTATCAACAAAAGATTTTGCATATTTGTATTATTTGTTCTTGATAAAATTATGGTGAACTTCCATGAATTGATCTCTTTCTTCTCTGGAGTTAAAGTAAAAGTCTCAATAATTTTGGAACAGCCCTCATACTAGTACTTGTTACAATCACATCATCAGTCTTTTATTGATTTCTTTTGAAGATGGCAGGAGATAAGTTGGAACACTTTATGACCCTCATTCTTGTTTACATGGGGAGTCCAGAGAGGATGAGAAATCCTCACCTGAGGGCAGAACTGGCCGAGACCTTAGCTTCCCTGCTTCCTGCAGAGTCAGGATCATCATCAAAGGGGATCTTGTCATGGTAAAGATACTGTGCATTCTCTCAATTTATAATTAGATTGTTGATAAAGTTTATAATTTGATACTTTAAAGTTACATAAATGAGATTGTTTACCTTCCTCAGCCATCTGCCAAAATAATGTACAAGAAGTTAAGTATTTACCGAGTTTTCAAAGCTAACTATAACATGTGCATTGAATTATTTTGGGAAATGTTTCAACTAATTTGCAATGAAATTGTCATCTCGTTACAGGTTTTCTAGAGAACAGCTGTTTGTGAAGCACCCACTGATTGAACATCTTGCTGAGAAGCTCCTGAATGTCTTTGTCAGTATAGAGATGACCGGACAAAGTGTGCAGTTTGAACAGAAGTTTAATTATAGAAGACCCATGTACATGGTTCTGGAACATGTATGGGAAATATCTCTTCATAGAAAGTGCATTAAAGTAAGTCGAAAGACTGCATGTCAGTTATCATCTTTCATTTATATTTTTTGTCTGGGGAAAGGAAATTTTAAAATTTCTATCATTCTATTTATCTTCCACTTTAAAAAAATATCTGGCATAATAAGTTTAGATATTAAGTATTTCTGATTAACTAGTTCCTGACAGTATGACTCCTCAAGAATAGAATACTGATATCATGCATTATATATACTATTAAATTCTGTATCAGGTTCATTCTTCTAACATTTGATTATTTTGTTCAGAAACTGGCTGAGGAGGCTGAGAAGAGGATTGAGGACACAGATCCTCCATTGTTCCTCCGTTTTATCAACCTCCTCATTAATGATGCCATATTCCTCCTGGATGAAGCTTTTGATGTAAGTTAAACAATTATTTTATGGAACAAATAATCTGGGGGGATAAGACGAGCCATGTGCCCATGCCCATTTTTCGGCTATGCAAGAACATTTATTGGAAAAAATCTCTCAATTGTTCGAATTTACTTAAGCATTTTAATGTTTACTGTAGTTTTCAAAATGATATTTATATTCTAAACAAGCTAAACAGTTGACTTTCATTTACCATCACAAATGTTCTAACATGGGTAAGGACTTCTATTAATTAATCTGCATACTGAGTGTTTACACTTATTGTGGAGATATTATAAAAATGTTAACATCGTATATAATGATAATGGTGATCTAGAAGCGCTTTTATTTAAAATAAATAAAAACGGGAATAAAAGTATTCAAATATCTATTATAATTTTTATCCGGCATTTTAAATAATTTACTGTAAATAAGTTCATTACTACATGTATATATTTTATTTCCAGTGAAAAATATGTTATTCCTATAGACATTTTTTATAAAATAAAACAAAATTAACCCCCCCTCCCCCCAAAAAAAATCAAAAAATCAGAGTATGACTCGAACACTTTCCTCAATAAACGTCCCTTTAAAGAGCTCCTCGCTAACCACTAGACCACGGAGTCACACTTGTACATGTCTATTTACATAGCATACAGTTCTCTGTATTTAGCAAGCGTTTTTGGACTTAGAATTTTTTAAGACCACAGTGAAAATTTAAGTAAGTTAACTTACTTTTTATGTAGAGTGGGTCTTCATACCAAATTTTTGCAAGTGTAAAAAGCAACAACTTTCCATTGCCTTTCATTAATCGTTCTCAAAAAAATGGTATGATGACCCACTCTATTTAAAAAATGTAGTTATATCATCGAATTTATGTCAGTTTCTGTGAAAATTGAGCGTGATGCCATTTTGTTGTGTTAATCAGAATCATTTTCGCTGTTACAGTATTCAGGTTTTGTCAAATTTATATGCAAATGGTAATAAGCATTACATTAATTCAACAAAAAGTGAAATTTTTGTGAAATGAATTTATTGATTTTTTATCCATCGTTATGTAGGCACATGGCTCGGCTTATCCCCCCAGTTTCTTTTTATGCCCCGCCATGAATATGGCCGGGGCATATAGTGTTTGTCATGTCTGTCTTCCATCCTTCCGTCTGTCTTTCCGTCGCGCTTTGCATTTAGCTCTGTTCAAAGCTCAGTTTCAAAGAAACTATCCAAGGTATTTTTATCAAACTTCATATGCTGATAGATATTGATGAGAGCTATGCAACTGCATCAACATTTTATGACATTGACCTTTCCTTTGACCTTGACCTCACTTTTCTTAAATTGGTGTTTAGCTCAGTTTTTAAGATACCATTCAAGATAGTGTAATCAAACTTCATATGTTGATACATACTGATGTAAGCTATTCAACTGCTTCAACATTTTTTGACCTTGACCTTTCCTTTGACCTTTACTTCATTTATTTTAAATTAGTGTTTAGCTTTAGTTTTAAATAAACCATTCAAAATATTTTTATCAAACTTAATATGCTGATACATATTTGTGAGAACTATTCAACTGCATCAAAACGTTTGACCTTGTTCTTTCCTGTGACCTTGTCCTCACTTTTCTTAAATTTGCATTTTGCTTAATTTTAAAGAAACCGTTCAAGATATATTTATGTAAGCTTATGCACTTATACTTAATTTGGTGAGAATTTTTTTCAATTTCAATTTTAAAAAAACAATTCAAGATATTCTCATCAAATTTCATACACTAATACAAATTTTCATGTTGCATTACTAATATACCCTCGGCGGGGCATTCATATCCTATGGACATATTTCTAGTTTAATATGCCAAGGAAGCTTAATCTTTAATAAACTGTGCATCTTTAAATCTATTATACTGGAATTATTTTGAGATCAAAGCACATTTAATGTTGTGACTGGAGTCAAGAGGGAAAATCCAACTTTTCAAACATTCAATAAACCATAGGTGTCTTGCAGAAAATGAAACAAATGCTAACAATTTACATGACTTAGTTTTTAAATAGACCCCATAACTGCAGTTAAATACTTAAAATCATTAATGAGTTCTTGCTAGAAAATCAGTGGAAAAATGGTCGATTGTGTTTTTGATTACAGTTGATAAAAATATATTTGATTTTTATTTAGTCTTTACATTTAGAATGCATTGCTTAATTTTGCCCTTAACTTATTAAAGAATATAAATGTCCTTGAAAAGTAAAGTTATTTGTCACAGTACATGACCCAAATCAAGGACAAGCAAGCGGAGAAGGACAGAGGAGAATGGAACAACCTGGACCAACAACAGCGTCAGGAGAATGAGAACACGCTGCGTCAGATCACCATGCTGGCACGCTACCATAACATGATGGGAAACTACACCATTCATGCCCTGGAACTGATAACCAGGGAGATTAAATCCATCTTTTGCCATAGCTCCATGGTGGACAGAATAGCTGGCATGCTCAACTACTTTCTTCTTCATTTGGTGGGTCATTGTTTTAGCTGTTACATTATAAGACAAAATACATTTTTTTTCAAGTTTCAAGATGTGCTGCATGAAAGACAAAGTTCAAATTCATGTCTTTTTTAATTTTCATATTCAGGTGGGTCCTAAACAGAGAAGTTTCAATGTTAGAGACAAAAATGAGATCGAGTTTAAACCTCAGCAGATGGTATCAGACATTACGCAGATATATTTAAATCTGGGGGATAATGAGGCATTTTGTATGGCTGTGTCAGCTGATGGTAGATCTTACTCCCCAGAACTCTTTCAAAAAACCACAGGTGTGTTGCAGAAAATTGGAAAATCACCTACCATGATCAACCAAGTGGATTCTCTAAGGGATAAAATAGAGGTACATTGTATGTCATTAAAAAAAAAATGCAGAAGCAGATATGCAAACATATAGAATCCTTCTATTTCAGTGGGTGTATATACACTGTAATGTCATGTAAGTGTGAAATTCAGTAAATTATTAAGTAGAATCTTATAGAGGCAGTTCATTTAACAAAGATTCCAACAAGCATAAAGTCATTAAACAACCTGTAGGGCAGGCTAATGCTAAGTGCACTGGCAGAGACCAATGGTATATATTTATGTGATTGTTATAGCTCTTAAAATACATGTAGTGCTTTACAATTATTTACTTTTTAAACTACTTGTTTATTTGTGGACAGTCTACTTGTAAAACCATTGATTATCTGAATACTTGATTGTCTTATGCTGTTACAATGAAATACATGTACATGTAATATATTTTCATGAGAAACACCCATCACTATTCATTATATTACAAACTTAACATTTGGACAGCCAAGTAAAGAAGTTCAGGTTGCCCAAAGAAAAATACTATCAAGAATAAATGGTCCTACTTATGTGTTAGACATTGTTGGTTTGCGTATGTGTTTTTTGAGAGGGATAACTCAGGGATTTACAGTTTACAAATCCCAGAAGCTTTCTTTGTACACAAATGCACATAAAGTATGTGTTGAGTAATTACAATTCATGAATCAAATTAATAACAGATTGTGAGAAAAGAAAGTAAAGAGTATCTCAGTGAGCTACTCAACTTTGAAATACTGAATTTTACAGAGTGCTATAATTTATATCATAGGTTCTTCGAGAGCGACAAGCAGAGGATGAGTTGTTGTATTCTGATGCCCCTGATGAGTTTTTGGATCCCATCATGGGAACTCTAATGAGAGACCCCGTCATTTTACCTTCCTCAAAAAATATTGTGGATAGAGCAGTTATAGCCAGGCACATCTTAAGGTATATGGTTTCTTTTCTGAATGACATCCAAGATATCAGTGCTCATAGGAAAGTCTATTACCAGTGCAACTTTAATTTTCGCCAAACATTGAATGACACGTATAAAAATGCATTGTAGTGATCTTTGACTGAAATGGACACAAGCTTAATGTTTAATATCTATTAAACATTTCCAAGTATTACCAGGTGGACGAAAATAGCAGATTTTTTTTTTTATAATGACCAAGAACTTGCTAATGAGCTCATGAAAGCTTGATTATTTTATCAAATTATCTTTTTTTTTTAGTGATCAGACTGACCCTTTCAACAGATCCCCCCTCTCTCTAGACATGGTCACCCCTGATGTTGACCTGAAAAAAAGAATAGACAGCTGGATTCAGGAGAAGAAGAAATCTTCATGACATACACCTTAATTAAGCAGTGTTGTAAATTTTATGTGAACATAAAGTGTGTATGAGTTTAAGAACAAGACAGAAGAAAGTTTTATGTGTCCAGTCTTATGGCATACAGAAAGGAAACAATATCTGGAAATTGTAAAAGAAGAGTCATTTATCTTATTTATCCAATTACTTTTGCTTGTCTTACATTACTAAAAGCATCATAATAGATTTATCACACCACTTTATCTGAGATGTCATAGTGTATTGCAAAATGTTAACATCTTTCAGATATATATGACAGTGCCATGATATTTTGATTTTCCAAGAACAGTTTTTAGTTTGTTTTGGACTTACAGGGTTGTAAACTACTATACTATACATTTTTTTTTTACTAGATTCAGTTTTAAGTGGATATTCTCATAAAAAAGCCATCTAGAACTTGATAAGCTGTGCATAGATGGCAGAAATGATGAACTTCTTCAGTGGCATTTATCTATTGTACATTTATAATGTGTATACAAATTATATTTGTTACAGGTGGATTGTGGTTTTAACAAGTGCATACTTTATTTAAGGTACCTTGTACAATATAATGCATACAATAATAGCAGCAAAGTATACACTCGTCAGTTTCTTGTCATCTATGTAGATGGCAAAAGTGATAAACTTTATATATTCTTCATTCATATATACAAATTGTATGTTTGGCAAGAGGATTGTGGTTTTAACTAGTGCATATTTTACTTTAGATACCTTGACAATACAATGCATATTATGATAACAGTGTAAGGACTGAATGTAAAACCATTATAATTCTAGTTCTGAATCAAGTAATCATAACAATTATGTATTTGTTTTTTATCCTCTTTCTAACTGTTTACAGTAAAAATTAATACATTTGCAGCTCTTCCTTTATTTTTCCTATAATGATCAGTCTTTCCATCAATGGTGACAGGTCTTCAAGTGGACCTGTATTTCCTATACAATCCTTATCTTGCATTTTTTGGCCAAGTGATTCTGAATCCCTTCCACATAAGAATGCTTTGTGGCAAGTGTAGTTGAAATTGGCCCAGTGACTACCATTCAGATGATTAAAATCTGAGAAGTTTACATAGGACTCCACCAGCCAGACAAATGACAGATAGTTGCTGGACACTCTTTGATCAGAAAAGCTCACCTGGACCATAACCACAAGGCAAGAAAAGACAAGACATATGTGAAATCTTCATAAATGAGTGTAAATTCAAAATTGTTCAAATCATGGATACGGGGGGTAGGGTAGGGTCATAAAAGAGTATCAAAGATTTAATGGGGATACATAGGAAAAATCTAAAAATCTTCCTTAAGAACCACACAATTCCATCACTATGCAAACATTCCCAGGTGTAGTTTAATACTTTTTTCCAAACCATAGGCCTTGAAGTTGGGGTGGGATTAAAACTGACTGGGGATCAAATTTTACATAATGCATCCATACGGAAAAAAATACTTCTCCAAAACAACAAGGTCATTTTAGTCATATTGAGGTATTCCAAAGTTGTTTGGTAAAGTCAGGACCCTTTGGAGCTAAGGTGGGGCCACAGTATGGCAATGGAGTAAAATTTTTCATTGGCATAAAGAGGAAGAAATATAAAGATTAGCAGGGCCAAGATTGCTCAAGAGTGTTGTGGTCTATGGGCCTCTTGTCAATTGTGCACAAAAATCAAGTCTCGATAATTGATTGCAACAGTAGGATTTCTGGGCAGAATTAAAGATCAATGGCAATATCAAAGTTTTCTTCTTTTTTTTCTGAGTAGTACATTTGTATACTGTGGAGCAGTCATGTTCAAGACTTTTAAAAAGTGTGTATAAATTGCATTATGTTATTGGTAAAGCCTCTATATATTTATCACAGGAATAGGTATGTATTACACTTCAGAATGTTTTAAGCAGGAAAGGGCGAAGAAGAGAGAATTTTCTTATACCGTATAAGCAGAATTTTTAGCGAGGATTCAATTTTGGCATTATTAGCGAGGGTTTCGAGATCGCTAAGATTGATCATGAATATCGCTAACAATTTATTCCGTTGTAATAGCTATCTTTCTTGACATTATAAAATCGCTAAATTTACTTCTCGCTAAAATTATATATCGTCTTTTGTGTGATAAATAACTAAATTTGCGTCTCGCTAAAAATTCCACTTATAAATGTATTACATTTGCTATATAATTTATACCTTTTTAAAAAAAGAAATTCAGCCCTATAAAGTCATATCAAAAATATAGTTGGACCAAAAGTTCGAATCTCGGCCGCGACTGACCTAAGTCGATAAAAAATGGGTAGCAACTGTTCCTTCGCCATGCGCTCGGCACTTTGAGTGAAAGTTGCGGGTCCTTCGGATGAGACCTTAAAAACCGAGGCTCTGTGTCACGGCAGGCGTTGGCACGATAAAGATCCCTCACTGCTCAATGGCCCTGAGTGCCGAGTAAAGGTCAAAATTTGAAGCCCTTCACCGGTATATGGTGACGTCTCTATATGAGTGAAAAATTCTCGAATGGGGCGTTAAACAACATACAATCAATCAATCAATCTGTCTGCCCTGATGTGGCTTCTAAAGTCTCTAATTAGGGAATTAAATTAAAGTTTCTAGATAAATAGTCAAGATCAAAACATATTTTTGTAAAGTCCTTGCCCAAGGTATAATTTTTCACCCCTTGGCCTAACCTGGCTTATTTTTCACCAACAGGGTCCATATTTATAGTGAGCTGTGATCTTTACCCAAGTTTCTACGCAAAGGTTCAAGGTCAAAACTGGTATAGATCTTGTTCAGAAAATGTTCTCTCTCCCCTAGTCCCATTATCATCAGTGATTGCCTCATACTTTCACCATAGAATGTCCTTGAATAAGGGAATTGCAGTTTTATCCAAGTTTCAAAATATGTCTTTGTCTAAAGTCATTGTCTGGAGCATATTTTTTAACTCCCCGTGAGCTGATTGATTCATACTTCAATCTTGTAGTATGCTTTGATAAAGGGCCTGCAGTAATTTTGATACCATCTTAATAAATCCCAAATTCAATACAGATCTATGCATAAAATTCTTGTATTGAACCTTTCATTGGCCCAGTAGATTAATTCTGCATTTTGGATGACTCTGAACCAAATTTCTGTTTTAGAGGTCTGGGGGGAAGCAGTTCATTTCGTAAAATCCTTATCTGGATAATTCTATTCTGGGAGGGGGGGGGCTGCCTACCCCTTTTACGAACATATTCTAAAATGAAAATGTTCAGGTTTATTTTTAAATATTCAACAAATAATACACGGTCTTTCTCATGGGTGTTAGGAAAACGGTTAGACACACGCTGTGTAAATACAGTAAAACAGACCCTAGAATTATCAGGGTCTTCGGAATGACTGAAACATACATGACTTTGGTGGTTTGGGGGGATGTAGAGGTTCCCTGTTTTTGGGGTGAACAATTTAGAATTTAATTTCAAGTGGCATTGTCATCTAGACCCAAAGTATTAAGTTTGCTCGTGCCTTTCTAAGTATATCAATTTATTTTAGGGATACACTTATCCCCACGCCCCGTTTTATTCGCCAGTGGAAGTCATATTAGAAAAATTGATAGAATAATTGTGTTTTGCAGAGTGAAAATGTATATATATTTTTAAAAAAGCATTAAAAAAGAACGGAGAAAAAAATTTCATATAGCGAAATATCATGTGACCATTATGTATAAGTAATATCTCATAATTACTAGATATTTTCTCGTAACAAAAAGATCATTTTCTCGTATTAATGAGTTTTTCTGATCATTCGTTGACAGTCGTTCGTCTGTCCGTCCGTCTGTCTGTACGCCGGTCTGTAAATTTTTCACATTTTCAACTTCTTCTCAAGAACCATTAATTGAGCCAATTTTAACCAAATTCAGTACAAACTATCCATGTGTAAAGGGGAATTTAAGTGTTAAAATGAAGGGCCAAACCATATCCAAGGGGAGATAATTAAAAAAAAGACAAATATAGGGTGGGGTCATTAAAAATCTTCTTAACAACCACTGGACCAGAAAAGCTGAAACGTATGTGAAATCTTCCTTAGGAGTGTAGATTTTAAATTGTTCAAATCATGGCCCCAGGGGGTAGGGTGGGGCTACAATAGAGAATCAAAGTTTTACATTAAAATATATAGAAAAAATCTTTATATTTTTTTTTCTCATTTAAGAACCACTGGCTAAAAAACGATGAAACATAGGTGAAAGTTTTCTGAGGTAGTGTAAATTGTAAATTTATTCATACTTTGGTCCCCGCGGGTAGGTTGGGGCCAAAGTAGGAAATCAAAGATCGATATAGATTGTATATGAAAAAAAATGTAAAATCATCTCAAGCACAGCAAAGCCATGATTAGTCATATTAATATGGAAGCAACTTTAGGTAATGTAGATTAAACTTTGTTCAACGAATGACACCCCCCCCCCCCACACACACACACACACACCTAGAATAAGGCGGGGCCAAAATAGCCAATCAATGTTTAATAGAATTTTATAAGAAAAAGTGTTAAAATTTATCTCCTCAAAAAAAGTGCAGCCATGATGAATCATATTTTAAGTGTGAAGCATTCTTAGGTAGTGTAGATTCAAGTTTGTTGAAATCTTGAACCCCCGGGATAGTGTGGGACCAAAATAGAAGATCATGTTTTACTTGTTAGGATTTCATAGGAAAAGATTTTTAAAACCTTCTCTGAAGAAAAGGAAAGTCATGATTAGTCTTATTTATATTAAAGCATCCCCTGGTAGGTAGATTCAATTTTATTCATATCATGGCCCCTGTTTATAGGATGTGGCCACAAAAGGTGAATTAAAATTTTACATAGGAATACACTCGTATATAGGGAACAAATCTGATGAAGAACAATAGAACGAAAGTGACTCAGGTGAGCGTTGTGGCCCACGGGCCTCTTGTTTTTTTTTTTCCCTTGCAAGATAATGAAATGATTTTTTGGCATGTGTGTTTATATTGACTACCTACAGATCAAGTTTAAGTTTCATATGATTGACCCATTTTCAAGAAAGTTTAGACAATAGGCTTTGAAAATTTCTAATTATTCATTTTTTCTACCCTTTTTGTCGTGTCTTTATCGGTATGTAGATAATTTGATTTTTGGTATGTCTCTTGATGACTCACTTATCAACATTGAATTTCATATTGATCGACCCATTTTCATCAGTGAAAGTTAAGTTGCCTTAGACTTTGAAAATTTCCAACTATTCCCTGTTTTTCTTTCTTTTTTTTCTTCGCATGTAGATCAACAGTCGACTACTGCATCAAGAAAAAAAAAGCAGGAATATGATATTCTTTTTTCTTTCATTTTCATCCATTGTTATTTTCACTTCCTTGGTCGGCGAGGGCATTGTGACACACTGACAAGTCTACTTTTAAAGTGCTACGTCTTAAGGACATACGCAACGTACCTTACCTACTGATAATTTTTCAAGATATTCTTAATTTAAGATTATAGTGCCATCAGATGTTCGTAGACAAAAAATCAGCATGCATTACCAGGGGTTTTGAAAAGATATCAATTGATGAAAATTCTTGTATAATTTAAAGAAAAATATTCAAAAATTACTAAACATATATTCTAGATGTTTTGATTATCAAAACTTGTTTTAGAAGAAGTGTACAACAGCATATATAGACATTAAAATGTAGCACACAGTTCCTTTAAGTATTGGAACTCTTCAACTCCAGTGGAAAAGACAATAAAGTTCAAACTACGTTGCGTATGTCCTTAAACAATATTAAAAACCACAAATAATGCTAAGATACCTTTCATTTTGCCAGACTGAAGTTTAATCATCGGTTGATGACAAGCTAATGAATGCAGAACTAATCAGCATGAAGAATGACACACTTGGAGGTAATTAAAGTGGTGGCCAAAATGATTGAGAAATAAACGCTCAAAATATGGTCCCAACTCTGGCATCACTTAATGGACGGTACCCCTACAGCCATAATCTGTAGGAAATGATAACCCTATGGACGATGGCGTAGCGCCCTTTATGCAACAACGAAAATGTATACACAGATTTTCAACAACAAATTATTTCAAAAGTCCAATTATAGATAAAAGTGATACAAATACATGAAATTGGGGGGAGGGGGGGGGGGGAGACTTACGCTTTCCAGATTTATTTTATTCATACATATTAACCACAAAATTTTCAACTTTTTAATGAATTTTTGATAGAGTTTTCTCTTTTTATATGTTAAAAAAACCTTAAAATTAAAGCAATTATATAAACTATAAATTCCCCTAGTGATTTTAAAACACAAATTTACTGCGCTGCACGAGTACTTCATTTTAAAAACCATCAATAATTGAAAATTTAATAGCATTTTAAATGAACATTTGATGTTTGTAAATGGATATCGCACTCCTGAAATTATGAATTTTTAAGATAAAAAACTCTCTTGTGAAATATATTTCATATCAAACATTGATTTTTCTGTTTATGATTTTTATTTATTTTTTATTATTTTGTTTCTATTCTCTTCTAACTGTCTCTCTATTAATATTCAAAACAATTTTGCGATTAAGGTACATGAAGGTGCATTTTAAATGAAAAAATTAAAATGAAATAAAGGGCTCGGTAAATTTGAAGAAATAGCCCACTTTAATTAATTTAAACTTTAATGGTATTTTGAACATTAAAATATGAATATTTATTTTGATATTTTTTTGGAAAATTGAGTTTCAAAAAGAGGCGAACTTGTGCTGCCATGTAGTACTTTGTATTTCTGATTGTAAAAATAACACCTGTGAAAATATCACTTTTATTCAATGGATGATTCTTGTATGATTTGCAGTATTTCACTGTTGAAAATGAAACATTTTGTGGATTCTGTCAAAACTCGGCTTTTTTCTTCATATATAGTAAAATTACTATAATAAAAAAATAGAAAATGTGACATTTCAGGAGCTTCCTGGGGCTCTTTCCTGGGCCCTTAACCAGGGTCCTGCATGCCCAGAACCCGCTGTGGGCCTCAAGGTCGACCCAGACCCTTGCCTATGTTTGCATACAACATTTTTTGCTAGCTTGGCCACTGTGGGATCTCTTATCTTACCCCAGTAATCGTTTGATGCACACTTCAATCTTTAACCCCTATCTTACTTTGCAGTGTGAAAAAGACAAAGTCTGGGTGAGCTACCTGGCACTGTCAAGTCCTACATACTCCTCTCAAAGCTCACAGGGGGTACTCTTTAAGGTTCCTTATACCTAGCTCTCATTTATTCCGATGGTCGGGTGGCCAAATTTCCTCGTATTGTCGGCTGAAAAACATAACCGGCCGACACTGGTATCGGGCGACGCGGAGCAGTCACATTAATTCTTTTAAAAGAACACCGATAATTTTCAAAAATTAAATAATTGTAAGTCGACCAACACTCGTCAGATTATCGTACGCTAAGCCGTAGTTTGATTTTTCACCGTCGGCCGACATTTACGAAAACCCATTTCCTATATGTCGACCGACCGACGACTTACTTTACGAACGGTCTGCCGATGGTCGGACGATGATCGAAGGTTGGTCGACGGACTATTCAACGACTGCTCCAATTGAAGGAATCGGCCACCGATGCAGAAAAAAAAAATTGGTCCGCCCACGAAAAAAGAGGTCAAATCGGGCAAGACAACGGCCGATGAACAGCCGACAGTCGCCCGAAGAATCCTATTCCTCAAAAACTGTCCGCCGTTTGTCGTTTTTGGAAATGTGACTGGGTTTTACCCTTCCTCAGTATTGTTTTTTTTCTGGTGACGAAACAAGGCGAAAAAATAGATGCTTGAAAATCGCACCCGACCCAGGGACTACTTGATGGTATCCTTACAACCCCAGTCTGAGAGTTGGGAATGATAGTACCCTAACACTGCCCCATCATTTTTTTATGCACACTTCAAAGAAAGGGTAATACTAGTCGATCTTTCACTCCTATCTTAAAAATGCCCCTGTATAAGTACCAAAGACCACTCCCAAAGCTGATAAAGGGATACTCCCCAATGTCCCCTACCTTCCCCAGTGTTCGGATTTCTTCTGGTGATAAAAGATTTTGGAGAAATAAATGCTTGAAATATGCCCCTGACCCCCGGCACCACTTAGTTGTACCCTACAACCCTGATTTTTTTATTGTTCCTTTGCATGTCCTGAGCCAGGTCATCGTCGGATACCCATGGGTGATCTCAGACGAATCCAAATGAATGTGAATAAGAGCCTCTGATCATAATCTACCTTTGTTCCAAGTTTGAGCCTCCAGCCACTTTTAATGCAAAGTTATACAGTGGAACATAATTCTATATCTATGACTTTGTTTAAATGACCTGGGTATTACCATATCTTTTTCTAATTTTATTGTCGAATGAGAAATCTCAGCGTTGTTAGCTTGAAACATTATTACTAGTGTTTAAGTTAAACACTGAAAATCTAAGGAATTAAGACAAATTTGGGAAGTTTAGAAATATTTATTCATTAAAACTGAGCATCATTTAGTGTTTCTATCATATTTTTGAAAATGGGGCGTGAAAGAATGCAAAACTGGATCCTCAAAGAAAATGAGTGCTTACAGTAAAATACAACAAAGACAGTTTTGCCAGTATGCATTTTTATTATCGTTATATAGCTGAGAGGTCCCAGCAAAAGTTACAAATCAAACATTTAGATCAATGGTCAAGTTTTTGTTAAATTTTTTTTAGAAATTCACCCTTCCAGAAAATCATCCCTCATTGATATACCTTTGTATTATGGGTAAAAATAGTAACCGATGTGTTCTTTAGGAAGTTCAATATAAGGTGACAGCTGACGTTTTCTGATTCAAGATATTGATTCTAATAATCATTTATTCTTTTATGGTTATGACTGAGAGACTAATATTACCAAGTCCTAAAGCAAATTTGTATTATCTGAACAAATTAGATTATCAAAATGCTGTCTGTTCGCCAGAGAATTCACAGGTTGTTAGGTACCTGTACCAATGCTGCAAATTCTATCAGAGGAACATTTTATTAGTTAGTTATACATGTACTTACCAAAATTTAAAAAAAATACTGAAAAAAAATCTTAAAATATTTCAAAGTTGAATGTTATTATTGTAAGAAGTTTGGATAGCATTTATTGAATCTCTTGTTCACTTTTGCTCTCTACTTACTCGTACCTATATATATTTAATTTTTATTTATGAATTCAAATTCATTAATTGTATAATTACATTTTCATTATGAAATAAAGATGAAAAATGTGGCAAACAATTTCTTTGGCCCTAATAATGAAACATAGACTATGCATTGATGCATCTTCTTATATTTAAGTTAATCTAAGGCATTTTTATCATCTATTGAATGAAATTACAAAATTGTAATTATTATACCTCTGTATAATTTTTTCTAAATAAAATTATGATGAATAAACCAACTATTTTCTCTAAACAACCTCTATCGTGGAATAGTTTTTGTGCTATTTGCCCATGGTTAAATTCTATCTAAAAACTATTCATCTGCAGCATTCCATTTCCCTCGCCTGTTATCTTGGAACTCATCTGGTTTTATCCGGATCGTCATGTGACACAAGTAAAGTCTGCTTTGGTATAATAAAACACCTATTTACTGACTATTCGGACAATAGCAAGTTTATTTTCCCTCTCGACAGCAACTACAGTGGAATCATCAAAATTAGTGGGGGCCAATTTTCGTAGATTGCTTAAATTTGACAGGTTCCTGGAGACATAATTTCGTTATTCACACATATGTACACAAGGAAATACAACTTTGAAATCCTAGTGTATCAATTCGTGGAAGATGTAAATTCGTGGATTATGGGTACCCACAAATTCCACGAATATTGAGCCACCATAAAATCTAATAATTCCACAGTACTTATTTCCCTCGGCTGTGTCTCGGGAAATATATGCAGTCTTGGGGTACAATAAACTTGGTTTTGTCCTCATAGTCAGTAAATAGGTGTATACTATTTATGGGTATTAAAAGCTCTGTGTTTTGTTTCTAAATTAACTTCTTATGCTGAAAAGGTCCATTTTCTTTTATCATATTTTAATATTACATTTTCTGAGAATTTTTTTCTATATACATTGATGGTAATCTGTGTACCAACTGCTGCTAGAGTAAGACTTTACGATTTTGTTGAGTGTGGTATTGCACCGTCTCTGCATAAGGTTATAATATAAGTGTATCATAGTTTTTAATATCATCATGCAAAAATTATAAAATTTGAGCATCTGCAGTTAATTCGCAATTCATGGAGTTTTGAATGATGTTCAGTGGGGTTGACACCATTTAAGTTGTTTCACTGTGGCATGGTCTCCAAGAGTTGGATGTATTCTGAGATGTACCGAACATATTGACCTAACGCAGCCAGGGCAACTGTCGTTCTGTGACACAGGCAACCATGGTCCAGGGGGCGCTCCTCTCGCTTCCGACGATTATTTACTCCAGGACGAAGTTCTAGAAAGAGACGAAGAAAATGCTCAAAAATTGATATATCACATTATTATTTTAATTAGTCCCTTTTCAGTGAAAGCGATTTCCCCTCTGTCTGTCTCTCTGTCAGTCATTTTGTCCCACTTGATTTTCCAGCTTTTCTTCTACACGCTTGCAGATACTGAGCTATTTTTGGGTATGTTAGTCTAATAGAAATTTTGGGTATGTTAGTCTACCTTGATGAGTTAAAGATCAAGTTTGCATTTCGATCCTCTTCATATAAATAAATTGTAATATATATATAAAGGGAAAGCTTAGTGCTAGGTACCAAATCTAAGACAGTCACAGTTTCCTTAACTACCGTTTCGAAACACACTAATTACTCATCAGAGTGGGATTGTTTTCTCCGTCTAAGGAAATTAAAAATTTACATACGCATTTTCGTTTGAGTTCAGTTTGCTTTCATCTAATATTAGTTATAACTAAATATTCGTATCCAAAATCTAAATCCTAGCGGCTTGGCGAACTATAAGTTCAGTAGAACTAAATATCTATCACTTAGCTGCTACAACCTTGAACGCAGGCCAAGGCTGCGTTCAAGGTTGTAGCAGCTAGACTAGCCTCAAGGTTAAATATCTACATGTAGCTCTATTGAACGCATTGTATGAATTCACTATTCGTCCCTTCGCAGTTCCTATGCTATCATTAATTAGCTCTCTGTAGAGCTAAATAGCCGCTACGATCTTTCGTCCTCTAACGGTGAAACCGTGGTGGACTTTAAATAGCATCTACTTCTGTTTCTATCAGTCAGTTTGTTCCACTTAATTGGTTTCCCACCATTTTCCCATGTCTGATAATCAAGATATTCAAGTTTAATTTTTGGTATGTGAGTCTACCTTGAGGTTTGAATTTCGTTTCCCTTCAATGATTACTGACGGAATTATGGCCAATTGAATTTTAAGGATACTAGTATCGGACTATACATGTTGTATTATATACGGACTAGTATTGCTTATGGATAATATCAGAATGCTCGGAAACTTCCCTCACAAGACAAAAATAGTTTAACGAATTGTGAATAAAAAATTTATGGAAAATAAAATTACAAGCAGGTCATGCTGGAAATTAGCATTTATTGCCATCCTTTTCATTTAGAACTACCGATTTAACATAACTTTTATTTTTCTTAAGAAATACTCGATGCCTGTTGTAGTAGTTTACAATATTATTCGTTCTTTTTGAATTATTCAGATAACATGTACCTAATAAATAAGAGTTTAAAAATAAAACGACTGAAAGTACTTGTCTTGTTACACATTCAACTTTTCATCATGAAAAAATTCGCTACAATCGTATTTGATGGTTCGCATAATTATATGCTTTAACATGGGGAGGAAGCTTAACATATATATAAATAATACAAGAGACCAATGGGTCTTACCGATTACCTGAGCATAATACAACAAAATTGACCTATCTATTACATTATTTACTGTAATTAATTATAATGAGTAAATATCATAGGGGAATAAATTCTCTCAGTAGAGTTCCCTGCAATATCAACAGAGCCCTGTCCAGCATCAGAACACTTCAGCCAATGGTCAATAATTTCACAAATCTAGATTAAAAAAACCCACCCTGTTCATTAAAAACTAAGATTTTCAAAGATTTTTCGCATTTTCACTGAATAATCAATAGAGCCCCAACCTAAAACTCTGACCATGGGGCAATGAATTAGCTCAGTCTGGTTCTCTGTCCTTGATTCTAGTCGCTGCGCATGCCACTAAAAATTACAAGGTTTTTCAGGGCGCCCGTTAACCAATATCAGGAAACTAGTGTAGCCATGAATTCACCTATTTTGAAAGAGGATTCATTGTTTATCATAACCATGTACTATAAGTTTATCTGCTTAATACCCAGGAGCATAGAGGAAAATTTTGAATGAAATAATGCATTGTCACTATACTTTCTATACCCCCCACAAGACTAGAACCCCTAACCCTGCGGCCATGAATTTCACAATTTCAGAAGAGGCATCCTTGTTCAATATAACCATGCACTTACTTTGTTTGCTAAGAACCCAGGGGCAGAGAAGAAGATTTTCAACAAAAATGAATTTTCAATATACAATCAATAGAGCTGTTGACCCTAACAAGAGACCCTAATACACAAGAATCCCTAACCTATGGGCCATGAATTTCAAACTTTTGGAAAAGAAATCTTTGCTCATTATAATCATTTACTCACTTTGATTGCTTAATACACAGGAGCAAGATTTTCAAAGAATTTATGCATTCTCCCTAAATAATCAACAGAACCCCGCACTAACACGAGAACCCCTGACCAGGGGGCAATGAATTTCACAATTTCGAAAGAGTCGTCCTTGGAAATCATAATCGTGCACTTAATTTATCTGCTTAATATCCAGGAGCAGAGAAGAAAATTTTTAATTTTCAAGGTTTTCAAGATTGCATCAAATTTGATGGTTTTAGCCCCACTCTTCAGACCCAGAGGGGCGGGGATCATGAAATTCACAAGTTTTGTTCCCCTTTACCCAAAAATGTCATATGCTAAAATTGGCTGAAATTGGTTCAGCGGTTTTTAGAAAAGAAGCTGAAAATTTTCAAATATTAACACACGGCGGACGACTGACGACGCACGACAACGGACAAAAAAAGATTGCAACCTGAGTGACTCAGGTGACCTAATGACTCATGATTTCAATGGGACGCAATTTTTATATAAAAGGACTCCGACAGTAATGTCATTAGTCTTTCACAACAAAGATTAATATCACAAAATGGCAGTGACGTCGGTATCTTTAGATCATTTTGTGTTTAACTGTTTTGAAATGGTTCTTGTGAAATAAGAGCTTAATTCAAAAACTTACAAGATACCGTAGCATAATCATGTTTGTCTTATTCTAACAAATCGGGGTCTTCTAATGAAAGCAGTACCTCATAGCACAAAATCTATAAATGAGTGGAAAATTAAAAACATGAAACGAGAAATATGATATATTGACAACAATGTCTTCTTGGAAAATCATTTGTTGGTCTTTTTTTGCGATTAAGTACCGTAATGATTTCTAATATCAAACCACAGAGATCAAGTTGACAAAAACGTCCCTTGTCTTGTTCTCCATAGAATTTCCACAACTATAAGCGATGATCAGAAAGCACTTATGGACCTAAATACGCACATGAAAACACAGATTAAAAAACAAAAGCACCAAGCTCGATAAATCAAAGTCGAAAAATATGAAGACATGTTTACACCCTGTGCGTTAAGAACTGAACTGCACGAAATATGGTGAACGAAAATTTACACGTTTTGTTTTTCATATTAGATTTGTCATGAAATAACCCAATTATGAATATATTGTCGCGTTTTTAACCAATTCACTCATAAATTATTTATTGCAGAACGTGTCTGGGAAAAATTGTCACACAATATGAAGTGCAGATTTTTCATCTATTATGGCATTTTCCTCGCACATGTGAAAGAATTTAATTTTTTCTAACTTCTTGCATATTCTATCAGAATATATGTCAATTGACGCAAGTTCCTTTAAACTGAAATTATGTGGTAAAACATACAAGATAGCGGAGTTTTTTCTTTTGCCAAACACAAAATAAGAAGTCTCTTCAAAAAAAGTATACTGTTAGTCTTTTTTTTAATATAATAATATAAATGTAGCTATTGGAAATTGATTTTGAATAATATAATTCAATTGATTTTGTGAAAAGACGAAATTAAGATATTTTTATTTTGTGATTCTCTTTTCCCCTTGTATTTCGTTTTTTTTTTTTTTTTTTTTAAATCCATTGATTTTTAATGTTTTTGAGTAAAAAATTATTTTTCACTACACACATTTTTTATTAATATACTACCGCATCTCATATATATGTCCACACAAAGCGATGGTGATCTAGGAAAAATTCTTTCTTAGTTATTCGTTGATGCTATGGGAATAGATCAGACCCTCCAACTTGTTATCAAACAGCCCGATACATGTTACAGAAGTCGAAGCATCTTGACTATCAAGTAGCACTGACTTCTCCAGAAAGGGCACTGTAAGACATGATATGTCACTGCCAAGGAAGCAATACATTCCCAGGATGACCCTATATGAAGTAGCAAGGATTTTATACGATTTTCTTTATCAAATTCCAAGAGTTGAGGGTTCATAACTTGGGCATCGATGCTAATTCTTCCCCAGCTGGAATACCATTGTCAAGTATGATTAAGAGAAAAGGAACTATATAATGTATACAGTGGTCATTGTGGTCAACAAATCGGACCGGAGTATGTCCAGAATAAGGGCAAAATTTCAATTTGTCAATTGAGGTGAAAATGATCACATTGCATTGTTATGTCGTGCAATGATTTAGTTGTGACCGCAGCACCAACATTTCTACTTAAAACATTATTTTGCACATTAACTGCTATATAACCAAGGAGTAAGTTGTTTGCTATGTACCGGGTACTTTCACTGTTAGTTTATCCTTATAGAGAGAGAGAGAGAGAGAGAGAGAGAGAGAACAAAATCGTCTCGTTTATTTGTCGAAGTCTTAATTCAATATTTCGAACAACTATAAACTAGACGTTCCCTTTTACACATTATCTTAAATTCAATTGTATGTCCTCTCCAATTTTGCCTAAATCAAAAATGAAACATCTGATTTTGAAAACAGCCTTTTCAGATGTGAAATTGGAATAATAACAGATTGCGTGCAAAATTATTAATGTATTTTCCTCTAAACGTCAACATGTAGACTGTTATTACCGCTGATTGAAGATCCACGTTAAGCCCTGAAATCATAGAACTTATTTTCTTTGTAACTTCATTAAGAAGGGATTCTTTATAGAGCTAAATACGCATCAAATCCATTAAGGAATCGTTCAATTCTGAAATAGCACGTTAGAAATCTTAATGAAAATCGACATCTTTGACAATCATAGAGTTAGATTTTAAGGATTTTAAGGATTTTTTTTCTTCTATGGATGAACGAGCGATGTTCTTTATCAGGAAATACTTGTAGTACATCTATTTACGGACTTGAGCAGACTCATTGACAAAAAAGATTTATCTATCCAAGTCACCAAACTTAATTATCAATTTAAGTTACTATAAGCGCGTGCTACATGTAATTTGATGAGAAAGGGGGGGGGGGGGGTCAAAAGAATCGGAAAGTTTTTTGACAAATATTTTTTTAAGCTGGTCTACATGATACTGGGGGTATTTTAAAACATAGAAGTTTTAAAATTACATTTCTTTCCATGTACCGATTTACTTGAGGTTAAATACTTGTACATCATATATAACAATACACAAGAAATGAATTTCCTATTACATGTAGTATTTTGGAGAGAAATATGTTTATAATTCGATTTACATTTACTTGCTGGGGGATATTCATTTAAAAAAAAATTGTAGGATTGTTGATGAAACATATAATTCAAAGATTTTATTATTATTATTTTTTGCGTTGAAAACAGTAACGCAAAACAAACACTCTCAGGATATCCTTGCATATCCCGGGGTTTTATGGTTTCTATAATAAAAGTACAGGCATTTTTCCTAACTCAATGCATGCCTCATTAACTCTATTATTGGGCTAAACTGCAGTTTGATTGTATGATTTCATCTAAATCTATATTCTGTGTTTAGACACTCTAAATTTTTAAAACTTATTTACCGGTGGTTAATATTTCAGCCACATTACAATGAGGTCATACTATGTATATCCCTCCCTAAAAACTGTCTATTTTATTTATGTTGTGAAATAAAGGACATTTTAAGTCCACTTACTGACTTCGGACTCGAATACTAATTCTCCTTTATAACATCCGTACAATTCATCCTGCCAACTGAGGATTGGTGTTAACCAATCAGAGGTGAAGAATTCTCTGTATCCAAGGATACCACATAAGGCGGCTGGAAAACATCCAAATGATTTCTTTTCATGGTTTTCAAGATTTATAATATCATTAAAATTGTCATGAGCAATGGCAGAGAAAAAATATTGTCATTAGCAATCCCTTTTTTTTTTTTAATTTCATGCTTCATATTTCACATTGAATACCAAGCAATTATATAGCCATGCATTTTTTTAAGTGAATCGCGAATAATAAATAAATAAATATGTTAAAAAAAACATTAGATGGTGTAAAAGAAAACGAAGTATTAATAATTTCTAAATATACAGTCGAGAAGTAAAAATATGTTGTTGTTTGTTTTTTTTTTCAAATTGGACCTAAAATCGACAGAATACTCATAATTAGTTTGGTCACAGAACTGTTATTTTATTATGCAAATCTGTCCAAGGATTTATTGCCCATAAAATAGCTTTATCCTATGTACTATAAAAATCTCACTTCATCCTTTTTTTATTACATGCTCCCCTATCTCGGAAAAATAAAGAGTATTAGTTTTACCAATATCTGCAGCCTTAAAAGTACTGCCTTGTACAAAGTGCGCCTTACCTAACATGGACCAGTGATTTATAGAACGTTGGACATTCAATTACATGTAGTAGCAACTGTTGCAAAAGTGCGATAGCTTTTTTGTTGATGATGTTTAGAAACAATTTATCAAGTCTGCAATACTACCTTGCTCCATAAAAAGATCTTGTTTTCGTTGTGGAAACCCGTTTTTCGCAATGATAACTGCTTCATTCAACATGTTTTTACAGAATTCTTCCTGTAATTCGTTAATTGGTTTTTGGTGTTTGAGTAAATTTTTCAGCAACATTTGTGCGTAGCACCCAAACTGCAAATTTATAGATATTCATACTCAATAATATTCTTGGAGCTGATTCATTTAAAAGGTCATTAATTTTAAATCAAAGACATTACTTTCCCAATAAATGATCACGATTTTACATGTTAACCATATAAGGTAATCATTCTTCCAATTTGACTTTCTGTACTTTTGCACTTTTACACGTTTAACATATAATGTACATGCAATCATACGTCTTTTAGTTAACACATTAATTCCTTCCAGAGAAGGAAGTTACCTGTCTTCCTATTTCCAGGTAAAGGACCTGATGAGACAGTGAGTAAGAATTGTATCCTGGTGACGTCATAAAATCCCAGCATTCGTCAGATATTCTGCAGTGCTCTTTTGATTTCTTTCTAAAATGCAGAAAAAATGTGAAAAAAGTTATATTTAACACCTAAAAGCTTTTACAATCAAACAGGGAAACTATTTTGTGACACTTTAATAGATTTTGACGACAATTTAATTGGTAGATGGCTTCAATTATCGGAAGCAATCAGCGAATCCAGATTTTATGTTTTGTGGTTTTGGGTCGAATTGGCGACGAAAGCATTTTTAAAAGGATTACGGGTAAACCCTTATTCTTATCCCGAAACGTTTCTGGAATGCCCAAACAGGATAGCGTTGACACGTATTTTGTTATCTCGGATCCCTTGATTTCACTTTATGACCACGAAGGCTGATTTCATTAGCACAAAGAAGCAATACCATAAAAATTAATTGACTTAACGGAAACAGAAGCTTTGCTCATAAAATCACAACACCTCACCAGTCACAGAGTAAAGCAAGGTATTGCTTAAGTATCAGCCTAAAGTTGACAAGGTTTTTGTTAAAATCTTGAGAACGGTGAATCTTTGAAAACAACAAAAGCTGTTAATGCATTAATGTTTCTAAAAATATATGTTGACTGAAAAAGATTACAGAGGTGACTTTACAAGATTTCAAATGCAGTAGAAATAGGCTTTGGTCAAAGAATTACCACCAAACGCCATTAAAAACAGAAATGGCTAGGAAAAACTATAATATTAGTGTAAGTATCAACTGTAATCTTAACAATATATTTTTTGAAAGCTTAAAACTTTTCAAAAGTAAATGACAAAATTTGAGTCTATTGAAATTATCTTTTTTAATTTACCTTTCCGAATGTAACATTTCAAGTGGCTGTTCTGAAACAGCAGATGGACCATCCTAGAAAAATTAAATTCCACACATAATGCCAATTTTGCTTAAACTAACCCTGTTCCAAAGAACTCTGCTAAACAATCATCTGATTTTTGTTCCCTTAGGGATTCTCCTTCTCGATATTGCCAAACTTTAACATCGGGATCAAAATCCCGACTTGGATAGTCCATTTCCCAGAATCCTCCTTGTATAACTGGACCTATCTCTAAAAAGGAATCAGAACAATATCAGCAAGAAAACTTGATGTTGCCATCAATTGAAATTTGAAAGCATAATAAATAAAACTGGTTTTTCTTATTTAGCTATAAATGTAAATGTGTTAAGGCACGGATCAATGTCATCGATGCTCGTCGGATTTTCGGGTACGTTCGGAAGCGTCTGTAGTTGAATATCAAAATATCACTGTTCCACTTTTCCGCGGGGAAAAAATTGCATTCCCGCGACAAAAAAGGAAAACATAATGCTTTTTCGTCGATTTTTTTTTTAAAGTTCCTGTTATGTTAGAAAGATAGAACCTTTTATACCATCGTTACCACAGGGAGAGAAAGAAGAATTTAAACCAGAAAAGGTCTTAACTTTTAGGAGACAATCCGCACAAATGTGACAATTAACGCCATTAAACGTCAATTATATAAATAATTTTCTGTTTAAACAATTCTGAAACTGTTAATTAGAGAAGCAAAATAACAAATGAAAAATCGAAACAAAACATCACACTGAGATGTAATTAGAAATTTGGCAAAGTTAAGGAATTCTACATTTCAAAATTTTGACGGCATATTTTTCTGAAGAGGAATGGTATAATTTGCCATAGATATTGCGTACAAGTAAGTCCTTCAAATATAGGGCCTCGTTTTAAATTCTTCTATTGAAGGAGAATACGAATTAATTGTTGGAATTGATTTTTGTAGCAATCTCACAAAATAGATAATGCATGTATAGATACAATATAGGGAGTTGGCAAGATTCTAGATTGGCCCCCTTGACCACTTACTTTCCTCACATTCGCCTTGGGAAATCTTTCTCTTTAGAAACCATCTATTATCTTTCTGATTCATTCAACGATATATGTTGAAACTATAAAATAGCGATTTTCTGAACTATGAAATGGCACCAAATACCATAAGATTTCATCTGTTTTACTCTTTAGATTCAGTCTGTTAATTTTTTGGTTGCTTTTTTGGCCGATTGATGTGGTTGAAGTTCATAACAAAACTTACTGTACTTCAATATTTTCTTGTAATATAGGTACAGAAATTCCCTATTCAAATGTTAGAGTATTAGTTATTTTTAGGTCGTTATTCTAAATAAAAGTATCCTTATAAAAGGCCATGGGCCACGGCACTCATCTTTTTTAAATGTATTTAAAGACATAATAACGTAAGGTGAATTTATAATGGATAAAAAGAAGCCATAATATTATTGCCAAAAGTTTAACCGGCCGCCACTATTTCTGTTTGTTTATCTACAGCACAATATGACATTTGTACATGTATGACATTTGTACTTGGCGATTCTTCAGTTCACATGCATCTGTACTTTTTTTTTTTAATCTTTTATACCATTACATCCCAACTTCAGATCTCTAGCATGGTATTGCATTGATTAAAACAATTTTTCATTAGGCTATATGGAAAGCAGGCAAACTGCCGTTATAAACTCTCTCAATAGTACAAATGGTACCATATGATGCAGGGGCCAGTTTAAGATTCATATACTAGTGTTCTTCAGTCTTCGTTACATGGAAATATTCTGCACCATTCCATTAAGTTTTAACTTACCTGTAGTAATTAGTAAAACAAGTTGGTAGAGATTTACTGTATATAAGAATCAATGTTCCCCATTATGTCTGTGATTGTGTACATATCTGAAGAGGCTTTAACATGTATGTTTTGTCATTTAGGCTTTCGAGAATTTTTTAAAATTATATTCATTTTATCTTTAATCGTTGACTTGAAATAAAATGAACAAGTGTTCCTCTACTTTGATGTTTTAATTATGTTGATAGACTGATAAGTTTTGAGAAATCGATAATGAAAAAATACAGAATTAAACTTTGATCAGAACGCTCACTACTCGGGTATGTTTAAAAGTACATATGTTCTGAAGAATGTCTTTACTTTGAGAAGTCTCGTTGTATCAAAGTTATGCATATTATATGAAGTAGCGAAATGATATCATATATAGACATACCGTTATAATATTGTGGAGTAAAGGCCGCTATATAGGGCAGCGCTTCTTCACTAACGAGCCCAGCAACCTTCTGCAACCTCTCTATTCTTGCAATCGTTGGGTTCCAAATTTTGTTCGCATCATTTTCGGGTCGGGAATTTAGTTTTTTGAGCAGAACTTTAAATTGTCCTATTTGAAATACAAAAAGAATACAATAATTTTGTTTCATTGCTTACTTTAGCCTACAGTTTTATAAGTCAATTTATAGATAAACATTTTTCGTTTTCACAAGGTTTTTCAATTTTGAATTGAATGGGATGCCTATAAAACCTTATCTTTAGGATTTGAAAACGTTATATATATTATGATTTTTATATGCATGCATCTGAAGCTAAAAGCATTCTGCACGCCTTGTTCACCTATCTCCTTGGTATTTTCAGAGACAATTAATAGATTATGTCTCTGGTATTTTGTATAGCTCCATAAAATATTTTGTCATTGTATCATATTTTTAATATTAGTTTTCAAAGAGCAAGGGCCAGTAGGGCCTTTTTTGGCCGTGTGAGTTTATGAAAAACCGAAACTGCTCAGTTTTGTTTGACAATGCAGTAGGCCTATTTATCCCATGTTTACCCCTTTATCCCGTGGATATGACTCATTGGATAAATTTTTCATAATCCACAGTTGTGACGTCACAATGGTTTTTGAGTTAGCGCGATGAAGTAAAATAAAGTGGAGTCCTATATAAAACAGTGTAAAACATTGGTTGTGAAGTATTAAACATGGGATAAAAAGAATCTCCCATGATTTGTAGTTGGATATGACTTTTGTCCAACTCGTTGTGTGTTTTTATCCCCTCGCCAAGGCTCGGGGATAAAAAACACACAACTCGTTGGATAAAAATCATATCCAACTACAAATCATGGGAGATCCTATATTTATCACTTATCACTATTTATCACCTTGGTGACCGAGTATCTATTGAACATGACGTAATTTTCTCCATAGTCAATACATTATGACGTCATGAAATGCGTCACTTTTTACCATATCCTGTAAATTCCTTAAAAAAAATGGCCAAAAGTTGGAGAATTTTTTCAATATTTCATATAGAGCACAACCTCTGATCCAAAATATGCAATTACATAATGAAAGGTCTGTTTCTTAAGATCATAAAACATGTTTCAATTTTTGGATCGAGGGCTGTGCTCATATTTTAATTCTTTGCTGAATATAGTCAAATATGCCTGTTTTCTGCAAAATTCAAGAACGTAGCATTTTCACAAAGCCTGTTTTCCAATACCTGAATTCTCCAAAAGAAATTTTCATAGGAAATGAGAGCGCTAAGTCTCTTTATTTTGATATATGAAATGGGACAGAAGGCCATAGTCAATTAATTGATACAAGAACAGGGCCATTTTATGCAGAAAGTGAACCTAGCTATTTGCCACGTGCTGTTAATTCTTGCAAAAGCGTTATCGTCATTGGTTGGATATTTCTACCAAAACTACCAAAAATTAAACACTTAATCATATTGGAATGATGTTCAGTAGACGATATTCATAGTTGAACCATTGTGATAGGTATCATCTACAATTTTTAGGCATATTTTCCATTCGTCCTTTGAAATCGCATTTAGCTCTATTAGTATAATTATTATTTTGTCACAGATTAGTTTCTTTTGAGAGTACCGTACAGTAACACGCCATCAAAAATTTACCTGCACACAAATGACTGGTTTACCCTATGATATACAATGTAAATGTCGACAAACAGATTTTTTTTAGAAGAAACAGGAAAATAATATTTATTGTTAATCACTTTCTAAAACAAAGAAAATTCGGAATATTCTTGAGGTAAATTACAGTATTAGAGCATTTTCTATTTTTTTTTTAAATATATTTTTTGAGATCATCGATTCTATTGTCTGTGATCACGGCTCCACCTTAACAAATTCATTAATCTAATGCAAATATTGGATTAAATGGGTTCTTTTAAGTAAGTGAGGTTCGTTTTCAGCAATTTGGTAAAAACTAACCTAAAGCATTTTGAATGACTTACACAAGATCTAACGGATTTCCAATCGACATTTTAAAATACATGTAGATTTATATCGTCTTAACTAGCATTCGTACTGAATGTGATATTTTACTACTATAGAAAATACAGGTAGACTTACATCATTTAGACCGAAGTTTCCAATATGAATATAATTATCTATTTATGTAACAAATATAAACACTTATAAATTAATGTATGTCTTAATAAATTAACAAACATGTCTGGAAAAATATCATATCTGCAAAACAGATCAAAACAAAGATAAACTTACCTTCAACCATTCTTGTTCCAATAACAGCATCTAGATTGAGATTAGGATGCTCCTGGTGAAAATAATTGAGTGCAAACTCTATAGCATCTAGCGTTTTAGTAAGAAGCACCAAGGAATCGTTAGAATTGGAAGCGTGTGCAGCTAAAGACAGTACTGATACCAGTAAAATCCCTGTCAAATAGGAAATCAAATATTTCATCTTATAACTTTTTATCCCCTCTCGAAACTGTTAGTTCTTTGGCCTCTGTTGAAAATCACCGTCATTTTGATTTTAATAACCACAAGAATAGCGTAGGATTTCAAGCGCGCTAAATCATTGGTTGGCTTATTAGCTATGATGCACGCGTTAAATACTAGTTATCTTTACGCACATATACAGGGTTAAGCATATTGTTTCTTCTACTGAATAATTTAGAGCGATTGCGATGATTGCAATGATAGTTGCTTTTTTAAATTATCGGTATTATATCGTTCCTATGCAAAACCAAATAATTTAAGATGGAACTTTAAAAAGACCATTGTGAATTGACATTTATTTAAAAAAAATTATTGAAATTCAAGTAATATAAGTTTGTTTCACAACATGTTACACTATTCATGAATAAGTTCTCTCTCAATCTACGAATTGCCACGTTTAAAAAAAAAAACAAGAAGAAGGAAACATCGTTGGTTCTGATGGAACACGATCCGTAACAATTCTGGCTCAACAAACAGAGAAAAAAAAAAGTTATAGTGGAACACATGAATCATTAAGTATGTGCTTTGGCAAAGCGTTTTATATACTAGGGGATAATGCAATGCAAAACTGGAGGAAATGATAATCAAAATTATTTGCACACACAAATTTCAATACTTATTTCAACCGGATCGACGTTTAATTGCAATTCAAATACCCCCTGTAGTTTAAACTTTGATGACGAAGTTTCTATGATAAATGGAATCGCTGACTATACGTCTAAAACATTTTCATACCAAAATCCTGTAAAATACCATACATGTATTTAATGTTTCTGTTTATTATTTGATATCTTGAATAGTGTCTTTGAAACTTAGCTAAAAATAAATTCGATTTCAAGTTCAAAGGAAAGGCCAAGGTTAAAAATGTCGATGTAGTTGTATAGCTCTCACCAATATATATCAGCATATAAAGTTAAAACATCTTGAATAGTTTCTATGACACTGAGCTTAACACAAATTTGAAAAAAGGGAGGTCAAGGTCAAAGGAAAGGCCAGGGTCAAAAAATGTTGATGCGGTTGAACAGCTCCCATCAATATGGATAACACATAAGGTTTGATAAAAAATATCTTAAGTTTCTTTGAAATTGAGATAATCATTTAAGAAAAGTGAGATTAAAGGAAAAATCAAGGTCAAAATTTGATGCAGTTGAATAGCTCTCATAAAATAATATGCATCAGCGTGTGAAGTTTTATAAAAGTATCTTGAAGAGTTTCATTGAAACTTAGCTGAACACAAATATTAAAAAAAGTGAAGTCAAGGTCAGGCAAAAAGTCAATGTCCAAAAATGTAGATAAATGTTGATAAAGTTGAATGGTTCTCACCAGCATGTATCAGCATACATTGTTTGATAAAAATATAGTACATGATTTCCTTGAAACTGAGCTAAACACTAATTTAAGGAAAGGTCAAAGTCAAAGTAAAGGTCAAGGTCAGAGAATGTTGATTAAGTTGAATAGTTTTCACTAGTCTGTATCAGCATACGAAGTTAGATAAAAATATCTTGAATATTTTTTTTGAAACTGAGCTAAACGCCAAGTGTGACGGACATGACAAACGCTAGTTTCCCCGGCCATATTAATATTTTATTCATTCATAAAAAGAGAGTAAGAAACTCTATAAAATAAAAAATAATAAAAAAAAAAAATAACTACAAATTTTGTTATTGCAAGCAGAGCATAAGTATGTCAACCCGAACTGCCCTTAACGGTGCAATATAGGAGCTGAAAACAGATTTTGCATAATGATAAATTATCAGAAATTATCATTGTATCGACCATAGAACTTACGAAATGATGACTTTAAACGACACTGCTGATATTCTTGTTTCATCAACTTGTTTGTCAATAATTTACCTTGTTTTAGAAATTGTACATACGTAGAGCATGCTCTTGCGTATCGAATCAACTGAGAGATATAAACCCTGTATTTGAAAACAAATTTTCATACCAAAATCCTGTAAAATACCATACATGTATTTAATGTTTCTGTTTATTATTTGATATCTTGAATAGTGTCTTTGAAACTTAGCTAATGATTTTAAAACATCCCTATATGTTATATTAAGCAGAAAACAATGTATAGCGTATAAATATCTTAACTTCCGACGATAGTGTAATGAAATGCAGTACCAATTATGCTCACTGATTGTAAGATCTACGTTAAGAATAAAAGAATTACTAATACTTCAAAATACAAAACATCTCAAACTAAAATATAGAATCTGATCCAATATTCATAGAATACTATGGTAAATACAGTCACGAAACCGGAAGTGACGATCCGGGTAAAGTATGATGGCTACCAAAAGTATACCCTCTTTTTCCCGGTCCTTCTAAACAGAGAACCAAAGAGAATTCTAGAGAACCCTAGAGAAATCAAAGTTATTTTGGTGAATTCAAATAAATATTATGCATAATTGGGTTGCTTTTTACTTTAAAAATCATATTCTATCTATATAGTCAATAATAAAGTTATTTTATGAATGTTTTCCGCCGAAAATAGTTGAAAAACGTAAACAGGATTGATGGCGAAATATTTTTTATGTCATCCCGATCCCGATTGAATTTCAAAAGCGTTTATTGAAATAATAATTTTATCACATAAGTTTACAATTCTTTTTCACATTCTTTTTTATCTAATATTATTTCTGAAGTTATGTATAACTCTTAGTCATTCGCTTTAATGTAAAACATATGAAAAAAATAATTTCTTATTACTTATATCATGAAAGGTATGATAAAAGTCTTCAGAGATTAGTAATCTGTTAAAATTATGCATAAAACGTGTCAAAATGTTTTTGTTTCAAATTTGATTTTGTTTTAGTTTTATATATTGGTTATCTTATACATAAAAATTTCAGTTACAGACCATAAATAATTCAAAATCATTAAGGTTCTCTAGGGTTCTCTATTTAGTAGTACCCTCTTTTTCCTGATATTATTAATCCTACGATCTTACATGAAGCAGCGACAGGTGAAATATGATGATAAAAGCTAACACTACAGTCGCATCTAGAAAAACTGACATATTATTTTCAAAACAAGAGGCCCAAGAGCCTTAACGGTCACCTGAGTATAATACAAGAATTTAGAGGATCCATAGAGTATAAAATGAACTGAAAGGTGAAGCTTTGTTGCCCAAAAGCAAGAGAAATAGGGTGATCAGGATCAACAAAATTATTAGTCTAGTATTCATTAACAGTTCATAAATTAGGTTCTAATCTGTTCCCCATTTATCACTCTCACTAGACAGTATATAAACTAACAATCAGTGCTTCTGTACTCTTTTAATTCCTTGTTGAAATCTCTTACATTGGCCTCTCTTGGTCTTTGATGAACATTTAATAAGACAAGTTATTTTTGTCTCATTTTTATTTATCTATTACTTACAAGTCTACCTGATCATTAAAACTATGAAAGTGCTTTTTGTATTATACAATAAAAATTCTTGCATAATTCTCTTATTCTATCAACCTTTCAAGTACATTATTTACAGTAATTAATTATCACAAGTAAATGGCAAAGGGGAATAACTCCCCTCAGTAGAATACAAATTAATAGAGCCCTGGCCTGGACCAGAACACTTGACCAAATGGTCCTATGTTCAAAAATCTGGTAAAAAATACCCTTCCTTATTAAAACTTTTACTCTTTTTGCCTCTGATATGCCCAGGTGCAGAGAAGATTTTTAAAGCATTAATGCATTTTCACTATATAATAAATAGAGCCCCACCCTAACATCAGAACCTCTGATCCAGGGGTCATGAAATTCACAATTTTGGAAGAGGCATCCTTGCTTATCATAACCATGTATTTGTTTAAATAATACCCAGGAGAAGAGAAGAAGATTTTCAAAGAAATAATGCACTTTCACTATATGATCTATATAGCCCCGCCCTAGCACCAGAACCCCTGACCCTGGGGCTATGAATTTCACAATTTTGGTAGAGTCACCCTTGCTTATCATAACTATGTATTTAATTTGTTTCAATAATACCCAGGAGTAGAGAAGAAGATTTTCAAAGAAATAATGTACTTTCACTATATGATCTATATAGCCCCACCCTAGCACCAGAACCCCTGACCCTGGGGCTATGAATTTCACAATTTTGGTAGAGTCACCCTTGCTTATCATAACTATGTATTTATTTTGTTTAAATAATACCCAGGAGTAGAGAAGAAGATTTTCAAAGAAATAATGTACTTTCATTATATGATCTATATAGCCCCGCCCTAGCACCAGAACCCCTAACCCCGGGGCTATGAATTTCACAATTTTGGTAGAGTCACCCTTGCTTATCATAACTATGTATTCAATTTGTTTTAATAATACCCAGGAGTAGAGAAGAAGATTTTCAAAGAAATAATGCACTTTCACTATACGATCTATATAGCCCCGCCCTAGCACCAGAACCCCTGATCCTGGGGCTATGAATTTCACAATTTTGGTAGAGTCACACTTGCTTATCATAACTATGTATTCAATTTGTTTTAATAATACCCAGGAGTAGAGAAGAAGATTTTCAAAGAAATAATGCACTTTCATTATATGATCTATATAGCCCCACCCTAGCACCAGAACCCCTGACCCTGGGGCTATGAATTTCACAATTTTGGAAGAGTCACCCTTGCTTATCATAACTATGTATTTAATTTGTTTCAATAATACCAGGAGTAGAGAAGAAGATTTTCAAAGAAATAATGCACTTTCACTATATGATCTATATAGCCCCGCCCTAGCACCAGAACCCCTGACCCTGGGGCCATGAATTTCACAATTTTGGTAGACAATGCTTATTACAATCATGCCAACAGTTTGACTGCTTGATGTCCAGGAGCAAAGAAGAAGATTTTTAAAGATTGCATTAATTTTGATGGTTTTGGCCCCACCCCTCAGGCCCCAGGGGGGCCGGGTCACGAATTTCACAATTTTTGTTCCCCTTCACCCATAGATGCTATATGCCAAAATTGGTTGAAATTGGTTTGCTGGTTCCAGAGAAGAAGCTGAAATTGTTCAAAAGTTTACGGACGACGCACGACGACGGACGAAAAGAGATAGCAATAGGTCACCTGAGTGACTCAGGTGACCTAAAAATCGTAAAGGAACAACTTCTTTTCGCAGGCACATGTAGATTTATCAAGAATAAGAACCGGGCGACTACATAATACTACATTTAAAATGAAGTGATATATTACAATATATCGTTGAAAAAAAAACAATTCTTGTCCAGAAACTAGCAACAATTATAGATCGTTTATTTTCGTAGTGCCTCAGTATACGATCATTTACCCAGTGGACGTTGGCCGGGTCAGTTCTGAGCTTAAGAATATCAAAACTCAAAGTCTATTATTCCAGTGATTTTCTAGACAAGCAATGCCCATAGCAAATGACCAGGATATCCTTATCGTGTCATTCTTTGAGTTCGGTGAATTTTAAATAATCAGTTTCTAAATATTCTTGCAGCTTCGCTTTTTGAACATCTGAAACTATCTGCTGTTTTCAGAGAAAATTTTAAGAAGATGAACTAAGAGTTGTGAATATTTTTCAACATGATCTGGAACGATCGTAACCTGACATTTGTGGCTTAAATGTACACAGCTTTCAAGTTACTAGAACGCCTTGTTCTAATCTTGGGTAAAACTGCAACATTTTTTCAACCCTTATGTTGATGTTACTCAAAAAATGTGCTTAATTATGTATTTTATTAGTTATTAATGCAAAATCAATGCTTTTCAAGTGTGAAACAGGAAGTATGTCATATAATTCTGAACATCAATGAAAATTTTTATGCAGAATAGTAGAACACAGGTGGGTTGACAAAGCCCCAAGTCTTCGTTTCTTGGGGAAAAAAATGAAATCCACATATAATACTTCAAACTATGGTTTTCTCTCTCTTTCGTTTTTTCTCTCTCCTCATCTTCTCTGACTGCGGTAATTCGGTTGAATGTTTGTGAAATCGATGATTGCAGATTTAAGCATCTGAAATTTAAAAAAAAAATTGTCTTTCATTATAACTATAACCAAGAGAGTATATATAGCCAGGTTGGAGAAGAATCATGTTAAATATGTCCTGAGAAAAATAAATGTTTCGTGTTTGAAAAGAAAAGAATATCACTTCAGCATGGGCAATGGCATACATTATATTCGTAGAATTTAACAATGCGACACGTGCGTGTTGTCATCCATTGTGGTCACATTTTTCTTGCAGTAATAGAACTGGTGTGTCCTTTGGCACTGTTTCTTCTACGTTAAACTTTTGCATATTGGTATGGAGTAATCAGCTTATTTATTGAATCTTTCCAGAAGAAGATCAACTCCATTCATGACACGTTTGATCAGATGACGCCAAGAAACTACTTGACAGGGAACCCAGATTTCTGGAGATAAACGGATTAATTCAATAAAGTTCGACAAAAGTCTTATTAAACTCCAACTTCATCCATTTCTATGGTCATCCAAGAAACTTTCCTTGAACTGAGATTTGAAACATAATGTTAACACCAGTCTATGCTTAATTGAACGTGAAAAATAAGAAAAACAAGTTTCCAAAATTGAAACAAAAATTAATTAAAAAATACTTTTAATTTTGTTGTCCTTTGGAAACCCTACTTTAAGGATAGTCGCTGAAATCTTAACGTGAAGAAAATTATTGAAATGAATTTCCTCTCTTTATTCGAAAAAAAGCCTTGAAAGTTGCCGATACAGAATGCTTGATATATCTAGCTAGTACATATATTCAAAAATCTCTAACACTGACATTAACAGTCATAGTTTTTGTTTTAAAATGCCTCCTCTTAATTTGTACAGACATTTGCTCTAGAGAATTGCATTTTGAGGAAATGGTTCGATATTTTAAGAATCGTTTAATCGCGAGTCAATGCAAAAATTGATATTATAAATATGATCTAATTCATGGCAAATTTAATTTTTATTGATTAAGTAGAAAGAGAATTTTTAATGCGAATAAAATATATATACATGTAGATTCATAAGCCAGTTTCATGGCTTGTGGGTGTTTGATATTTTTTCATTAATATTTCACCACACTCTCAAAAAAAAAAGTTTGGATTACCAATATACATTCATGATATTCTCCATTTTGATCCGAAGGCAGAGAAGTTATAAAGGGTAGAACATTTTTATATTCACCGGAAATTATCATTCTTTAGTCGACTAAAGAGTCTTTCAAGAACTTCGCTGCACTGTTTGAAGCCTGCACAACTTCAGTTCATCAGCTTCAGTTCATCAGATTTCTTACAAAGCAAAATGACATATCATTGATTTTAGTTAGCTCTCACAGACTAACGTATACACTACAGGTCATCACCCATTAGCAGTAAGACTTACAACCCCCCACCCCCACCCCCCTCCCCCCATTATCTTCGTTTATGGGAATGAAAAAACTTTATGCTTATACGTTATCACGGTTGCTGAAACACTTTTCTATATCCCCATTAATGTGAAATAAGCTTGCTTCATTTTTTAATAAAGAGTCATATAGATGCCAGTATAAGTACATATACTTATAAGTTATAAAATTAGAACACTAGTATATTATTACTATTGGTTACCAAAATAGGCTTATTGTCCCCGCTTTCGCAAAAGCGAGGGGGCATTAATTCTCATTCGTCTGTCAGTCTGTAACAAAACTTTAATCTTGATCATAACTTTTGTATCAGAACTTTTGAGAGAGAAGAGTTAGGGTTTCATATTTCACAAGTACATTACCTGTGAATATAATTTTCCAAATATGCTACGATTGTTGACCCCATGACCTTGATCTTGAAGATTGACCTAATTTTCAAAAAAATTAGCATTACTTTTATCGTGGTCATAACTTTTGATTGAGAAGATACAGGATTTTCATATATCACATGTACATGTACTTACCTATGACGTGATCTTTCCAAATGTACTTTGATTTTTGATCACGTAACCTTGACTTTGAAGTTAGACCTAATTTTCAAAAAGTTAAACATTGTTTATAACTAGGTGGAGCATTCATATTTGACATGTGAATCACATGTGACAAGTCCTTTCTGATCATGCTGTGATATTTGACCCCATGACCTTCACTTTGAATTTTGACCTATTTTTCTAAAATTTTAACATTGGTGATAACTTTTGAATGAGAGAAGATAGGACATTCATATTTTACAAGTACATTACCTGTGACAAGAAGTTTTCGAATTGTTATGATATTTGACCACGTGACCTTGAACTTCAAGTTTGACCTAATTTTCATAAAAATTATCATTATTATTATGAAGGAGAAGATAGGGCATTCATATTTGACATGTGCATTACCTATGTCAAGATTTTCCAAATGTGCTGTGATTTTTAAAACCCCTGACCTTGAAGTTTAACTTAATTTTCAATAAAAAAAATACATTGCTGATAACTTTTGATTGAAAGAAGATTGGACATTTATATTTGACATTTGCATTGCCTGGTTCAAGACCTTTTGGGATAAACTCTTGGGTTTTTTTTTTGTTTTTGTTTTTGTTTTTTGTTTTTGTTTTTTTTTTTTTTTTTGACTCCGTGACTTTGACTTTAAAGTTTAACCTACAATTCTTTCAGTTTTTTTAATTTTATATTTTTTAAATATTTTTTTTAATTATTAATAATTTTTGGATGAGAGAAGATAGGGCTTTCATATTTTACACAACATTACCTATGACAACATCTTTCAGAAATGGCCTTCATCTAAACTTCATGACCTTCACCTAGAAATTTGAAGGGCACACAAACAAGACAGTTGCAATATGCCATAAATAATCGATCCCAACCACCAAGACAGCAAAACCGGGGGACCATAATTCTTTGAATTTGCTTGTTAGCATAAATTTGAACTAAGTCTGCTTGTGAGGTTTTCCATTTAAAATGTTCAGGTTTGTTTCTTGGAGTGTTTTTCTTCACATGTTGGAGCTAAATTGTTACACTTCTTAAAGTTCAAGATCGACTAGTTTCGTATTTCGTAAAGAAGCATAACTGTGTACATCATAAAAAAAAACAACTATAAATTGTTTCCACTCCCCGGGCTCGGGTGATTTACCATGGGAAATAAAATGTTAAATGCATTGGTGTCGTTTTAAAAGTCTGAAGCTGAAAAGGAATTTAATTGATGAGGTATCTGTCCATGGTAAAAGGTTTGTTTTCGTTCAAATATGCATCCTTTTTTTAAAAAATTCTTATTGAAGTACTGGAGAACTCTTAGTAAAATGAGATCGAAATGTGATGGAGAAAAGATAGTTTTTCTTAGATTTTTGTATCGAAGCTTCGAGAGAATGAAATTTACTTCATTCATCAAAGAAAATAAAACTAAATATACAAATAAAAGCAATCAGAAGATAGGAGGGCATTGGATTTACTTACGATAGCGTCTAATTAAGCGATTGATCCTCCTATATCATTACTTTTGTCGTATCAAAGAAAATAGCTTATCCGGTGCTTTGCATGACGACACACATTGAGCGAAAGAGCACGCATTAAAACAGTCATTAGCCAATAGAAACAATTACAACGTTCAAATAAAACGTCTTTTATCTTAATGACATAAACGAGAACTTTATAAAACTTCAACGGAAGAGCGTGCTGCAACGTTAGGTATAGCCCACTAAAAAGGACACCCCAAATCTTTTATGAAAGAGGAATGGTTCCATCAACAAAACAATAACTCTGCGTCTCCATTTTGTATTATGTGGATGGCTAAAAGTTTTGAGGACGTGACAAATATTGAAGTACACAGATCCCTTTTCATTGAAAGGGTAGGCAAAATGGTTTTGTCGAAATTCATAAATTTAGTTGGAATCTGTGTTCTAGAGGCGTCGGTCTTTTTTTTTTTCTTTCTTTCTTTTTCCTTTTTTTTTTTTTTTTTTTTGATAATTAATCAACATCACGATAGAAATTTAAATCAGAACATAAGATATACAGAAGTTTTCATTTCTTGAAACCTTGCACATATTTTATGCCTATTAACATACATATTTATAGCCACTCCCAACTTCTATAGACTTTGTGTCAAGCTCAAAAACACCTTAGAATTTGTTCAAATGTTAGAAAGCTTTTTTTAAAAAAATGAATAGATCATGTTCTACAGTGCAGTGTGGTTCATTAATGCGGGGGGCAAACACAATACATTTGCTTAATTTCATGTAGTCATTATTGTTGAGCATTTTATATTAATCTACTCTGCAAGCAAACATACATGTAAATGTTTTGTGAGTTGTAAAAAGGACGTCAATGGGTGTCGCCTCTAATACAATAAAAAAAAATACATGATTGATTAATAACACAATTGTGACGTCATGCGAAAGTCAATTGTGACGTCACAATAAGCCGCAAGCTTTCAAGAAGCCAAAAAGCGTTTCCACAGCAAACACAATTATCTTGTGTAGTATTTTAATCAGCTTTGTGGGATATGGACAACAGAACAAATTTTAGATCCGCCATAAAACGGTTGATTACTTGTAGCACTTATTGTGAACCCGAACAAGCAGGACAGCAGGAGGACTTCTTTCAGAATAGAGATACCTGCGAGACATTTATCGCCATGGACCCCAGACCTAAGAAAGGGTTCACACATCAACTTAGACAAGTTCAAGACTTCTTTAGACGTGTGTTCCACATCGAGAGGAAAGTGAAGATTTTGAAGAGACCCTCTTCAAAGTTAGAAACTGCCAAACCAGCAATACTGCTGTATGCAACCAATCCATTGGTTAGAAACCCTAACTTTAGACATCTGCACCATGCAATTATGTTTGGAAGGGACGAGCCAGAAATTGAACGCTTTGCTGTTAAATCTCAGCTTCCATCCCATGTGATGCCGAGCAGAGGTAACATATCTTTGAGAAAAACCATCTCTAAAGCACCAATCACGAGTGATTTAAAGATATGTGTTCTCCATGTACCAGAGGAAAATGGCTTCGTAACAGAACTAGATGATGTTGACGAAAATGATGTCATCCATCTTTAGAACTGAGCAGAATCATATTAGAATTTTATCTTTCCGAGACTAGGAAGAAAGAAAATATTTGTTCCTGTTCACTTACATCAGATATAAGATTGGTTAAGTACGATTGTGTATTATGCCAAAATATTAAGCGTTTATAATGAACGTATATGATTTATAATATATCACAGTTTCCTATCAAAGAAAACCATGTATTTCTTAAAAAAAATGAATTAAGACTTTTTAATCATAACAATTGTACTAAACTTGTAAGCCGATAATGTAAGGAAATGTATCATGTAATATACACATTATTAAAAGAAGTCTTAAGTAACGAGTATTTGTATCTGTCTTAGTATTGCATAAGGTAAAGAACCATGACAAGTTTCCTAATGAATTATTCTCATGATCTTTTATCAACGTTGTAATGAAACACGCCACAAATTCTGAGAAATATGTTGTTGTTACCTAATTAATTCGCAGCAAAAATTTTAAATTCAATTGATTTTATAATTGATTCTAAAATATTTTAGCGTATTTTATTCAGGTTAAACTGAAGTACGAAAACATTAATTGACATCAGAGGAAACAAGACATGTCTGTCTCATCAGCGAACAGGAAGATCACATTGTTAGAATGTTTGGTTTACCGATTGATTTACTTGTGTCATATTAATTCATTTCATATTTTGAAGACGAAAGATTAGTTTTCTGATAGAATGTTTCATCTTAAGCACAAAAATACTCACATGACATATAGTGGCTAAAAAATATAAGTGTAGAGAAACTTCAAAGTATCAAAGTTGTCCAACATATTTGCAATGATTAAAAGAATTCATTAATTGAAGCACAAACTGGTTATGGATATATGACAATTTGAACTTAAATTGCTTTGAAGTACCTATCATGAATTGAATCATCGAAGCTAAACGCAATCACCAAGAATTTTCATCTTTATTTTACAATATTAACAAACAACAAAAGAAAAAATATCAAAGATTCAACAATAATTATGGAAACTAAGAGAAACATCACTTGGAATTAGTAATAAAAGATATTCCAGCATACAGCGAAAACTGTCCAACCCATATACACAGCGAAAGCAATCCACCACAAGTATTGTTCGTGTAGCCTCTGGTCAAAGTTCTTGAGCACTAGAAGCCCCACGGTCAGTCCTGCTAAGGACCCCATTAAGTGGGCAGTATAGCTGACCTGGGGGAGTAAATCTTTCTCCAGCAGCCTGTCCCATACTGCAAATCCCACGTCCGCACTGGCTACAACAGGATATAATATTGTCATTTATTAAAGCACTTCATCAGTGTATTTTTTTTTGGCAGTAGATTTATTTGACCTGAGAGGAGTAACTTCTACTTATCTGATTACTTTACGTTTCCATGTTGTATAATGCGTATAGCTAAAAGTTTGGGGGAGTCGACAAATGATATATCTTCATTGACCCCATTTATTATGAGCCTATGAATTTTATTTCTATACTGTCATTTATCTTGTTGATAAAATACTTGCAATTTTTTTTATTGAATTCATTGAATATCTAATCCTAGTTTCGGATAAAATAAACCACTGGATTTCAAGCTGCAAAAGTGATATCGTAATAAAATACTGTAAACCAACTTTTATTCGCGTGCGAGAAATGTTCGCGAGTTTCGCGACCTACTTTAACTAATATTAATCACAGCGAACCATTTATTTTGCTTTGTTTATGTAGAGAATGTTTCCTCATTCGCGAAAATTAATCGTCGCGGATTGATTTCAGACTGACAAATCGCGAATAAAAGATGAAGCGATGAGTCAAATTTGAGTCTAGTAGAATTTAAAACCAATTCATTTTCGCGGTTTTGTATCACCGAAAATCCGATGATGTCTCTTCATTTACATTTAAGAGATAAATGAATTACAATTTTTATCTACAGTGTGTTGATTCTTATAATCAGCTTTAGAAATTATAGTCTCGCTGCTCTTGATGAAGTCTATGCATTGGGGGGAGGGGTGGAACTTGTACATCTATTTTTACAAAAGTCTTTTTTTATACAGAAGAAATCGGACTGGTAGTGGATTTATTTTATAGTGACAATACCACTAAAAAGTCTTTACCTATAATTAAAACAGCACCAAATTTAATGAGCCCGAATTCCATTTCAGAGTAATTCTACAATATACCAAAATAATAAAGATGTATAAAAAATTGTAACAATCTAAATCTGAATTCAACACTTTAAAATATGAACATTTTATGACAAAACAACGTCTTTGTACGTTATTATCTTTGAACATGTAAAAACAAAAAGAAAATGGCATGTTAACGCAAGTTCCTTACGTGATGAAACTAAAACAAATATGATATTTTCTTGCTAATGAGAACAAACTACACATCAATAGAAGATACGTGACAAAGAGAGAAGATCATAATATGTTGTTACAGACCAGCATGATGTTAGCCAGATGAGCAGCAAGTAACGAGTACACTCCCCCTGAGGCCCCCACGAGGTACGCCTTAGTATCAAATACAGAGGTACCCAGGGACCCTGAAACACAATACACAAAACGGATGTGAGGGAAACCACGGGTTATCAGGTACATTAATCTACAATGCATTTAAGAAAATCTTGAATCGTATTCTGCCATGCATAAAGTTTTACTCGATTCACTGTTCGACAATTTGAATGCCAAGGAGTGGAAGCAGTATTAGTTTATCTTTCTGAAGACGTTCAAATTTTCTCATAAAATATCATCATTTTGATTGTGAATTTGTCAAATTATGGTTGCACACGCAAACATTGATTTTTTATTACATTACTGCTAATTTGTTATCGACAACCTTATAACATTCCTGACAAATATCTGCAGTGATATTTCTACACCGTCTCCTAGCACTAAAAATCAAGCAAAATTCTAGGAGAACTTGCAAGAATTATAATATCTCAATTTTTTCATATGCCAATTTCGTTATGTATACAAGGCAATTTGAATTTTGACAAGAAAATTACTTAGTAAATTTTATTTAATTACTTATGATACCTGCTAACACTCCTGTAATGTACACTATCATTACTCTTCCTGACCCGTGCACCATCTCCAGGGGAAGACCTACCAGGATCTGTACCAGCATGTTAAAGAATAAGTGAACCCATCTTCAATAAGAAAAAAAGATTAAATTTTAAATGAGAATAATTTGTTTCTTATGTTTTCTTATCAGTTCCTCACTTGTTTATTTCATGCATTATATTTAAAAAATGTTTCTTCTTTATTTCATGCACTACTCGTATATCTAAAAATGTTCCTTAATTGTTGCCAATTTTTCTCTCCAATGATAGTTTTATGTGTCAGGAAAAATGTATAACTCTATTTTGTCAGGGAAATATTGTAGGACATTCTGAGTAAATTGCAAATTCAATAAAATAAATCAATATTCCTTTCTTGAAATCATTGAGTTTGTTTTGTTTTTCTTCGAAATATTCACAAATCAAAGTGCATAAAAATTTTCATTTATCAAGAATTCATATTAAAAAATTAAAATAAGGCCCCATGACATTTGCCACAATACCTTAGAACAATTGTATAAAAAAAAAAAAATAAAAATAAAAATGAGTGCTATAAGAATATTGTCTTTAAGTTTATGACAATGTCATTATTACATGTATATACTGCATAAAAATAAATAGGCAATTATGAGAATAAAGATTAGAAAATATATTGTTTACCTATTCTTAGACTTGTACCTATACTTAGAAGACTTGTTAAGGACCCTCTATACACTAATGAAAAATGTTAACTGGACAGTTAGACAATTATATTTTGTAAAGGTGCTGATATTGAGTTTATTCATTTCAATTTCAAGATAGGGTACCAGCCATTTACCTTCAAGAAAAATGTTCAAAGACAATTAAGTACTGATGAACATAGCTTTTGCTTACTTAGTGTAGAGAGAGCTCTTAAGCATATAGTACGAACTATATTTTTTTATGCTACAGAAATCTTTGTAACATACAAAGAGTACATATATCTCTATAATCTAACAATAATTTTTTTTAATATATATTTGTACATTAATCACTGCTTGTATACTTATATTAAAATAGGAAGTAAGAAGTGATGTAGAGCGAATATAGATACATGTATATGGATTCACATAAATTATATAATCAAAAATATCATGATGCCTCACTCGCGATCAATAACGGTCTTTCTATGATATTACATTAGATCAAATGATAAGAACTTTCAATTATTGGTTGATTTAATTAGAATTGCACAGCTTTGCACTAATGTGAACATACCTACAAATAATTCAAAAGGAAACCTGCATTTAATATGTACTGAAAGATAAAAATCGAATTCTGATACTCTGTATCTTCTACTGAACCACTCAGCTGGATTTGACACCAGTTTTCTTGGTAGAGAGGATTCGATTTTTTTCTTATGAAAGAATTGGTAATAAGGTGGAGATGCGGAATGGGTTTAAAATTCTAAACTGATTTGCAAACAGTACTTATGATTGTTTAGCGATTGTCCAAGGGATAAAGTTGGACTTCTGCTGGGGTTCAAAAGGGTTTGTAAGAATTATAAAATTATCATCACAAAATCAAAAAGCTACAGTCTGTCACGCTGGGTCAATCAACCATCGGTGTCAGATGTTGTTCAAATCAAGGCGATACTAGGTACAATATTTGATATGAGAGAATATCTTCAAGAACAACAAAATAACTAGTATAAGTTGTCAAATTTATATTTAAAAATAAGAATTTTATCAATGACTCAATATTTGGAGTGCATCCTAAGTGAATACGTAATAGGGGCACAGTATTTTCTGAAAAGGTGACCAATATCGACTTTATCTTAAAGTTTGTAACTTAGTTGATTTTTTTATGCCGACGAATGAATATATTTCTCAATATTTACAATTTCATAAAGATGCTAATTTATGTTTATGAACAATTTTTTTTTTCTACACTGCGTACGTATTCATAATTCACTTCCTCTATTTCACTGAAAATATAGATGCAAAGAAATTTTTGTCTACATGTTAATTCAAATTCGTTTAAAAATTATTTGCTAGTTAGTGAACTTAGATAAAGACCTGAGATGTACCAAAATGCTTTCCCAGTGCATGTTTTTTTCTTCCAAAAATGTAACAAGGTTTGCCTTACTTACAACTGTAAATTGATATCAAAATGAGATATGCTGCATATTTTTCCATATTAGTGTATTTTTAATCTATTGTCAGAATCTTATTCGAAGATCACTTTTATGAGACTTTGTATTCAGAACAATTTATAAAGTAGTTACCCTATAGAGAACATCCTTATAAAATATGCAAGACTGATAGAAATGACATTGAATCTTTCAATTAATGTTTCTATCAGTAGAACAGATGGCAGATGTGGTAAAATTTAAATATTGTGAAACAAAACAATTGTTGTAAAACAAAAAAATAATCCACATCTTTTATCAATAATTAAAACCTTTTTCGATTTTTGCCTGGTAGAGTTATAGTTCTTACCCTGCGTGGATGAGGGTGTACATGATAAATCGCCATAACTGAATTCTTTTATCTGGTCGGTAAATTAGAACACTTTCCACTGGTATTGGTCCGTTTGCAGAAATAACCCCTGCGTCCAGACAATGATACGTGAAGAGGCCGATCTATTTTGATATGAAAATATATAATTTAAACGGTTACATGTTCACTTGAAACAAAATCAAATAGGTAAATTCAATATCCGAAATAAAGAACACTGTATGTTGCATGTAATTTCATGCGAACTGATCCGATATTTTTGCTCTATACGCATAGCAGAAATATATTTTGAAGAAATATAGAGTCCAAGGACAAGGTACTTGCTTTTCTATCTACTAAATATGGTGACTCTCATATTGACTGCCAGGCTTGGGGGGAATTACGACAGTACAAACGCTTTAATTTAATCACATTTTAAGACTTTAAGAGATCCACCGTCTATTTTTCAAATACATTTTTATTTAATATTTACGACCTTTTTTGTACATTATTTAAGAAGGTATGAAGACAAATGTGAACTTAACACTTCTTGTAAAAAAGATATTGAACGCTAAAGTTCTCTAGACTTTTAGTATTTTTTTTTAGTTATAGACTATTCATTAATTATTTAATAAATTCATTTCTTGATTTTCCTTAAAGCCATGAAGAGTCTCTGTCGAGTGAGAAATTCTTCATGTGTAGCCTTTTTCTCTTCTGAGTCTTTGATTCGAAATTGAGAGACTTTCTGTACTAAACTAATATAAACGTGCATTAAAAGAATATACAGTTGTATATACATGTACTAGTAATTATTAATATTGCATTAAGTTATTCTTCAATGAGCAAATTTATTATTTCCTCAGTTTGCTGATAAATTTATGTTAGCAACAAACTCAAATATGATTTAACCCTAATGTGTACATTCTATAAAACTCTGTGTTTTACACTACATTTGACTATTAGGCGTTAAATATGAATAGCTGGTTGAGATTTGGTTTATACTTTTCTTCCTACCCTCAAATATTTTAACCATTTCAATATTTGTTAAATATGCCTCGATAATTTAAGATTTACATTCCTTTTCTTGTCATATGACATTGATAGGTAGAGAAAGATAAGTAGAAGGTGCATGCATTAGACAAAATCTTTTATATATTTCCAGAAAAGAGCAAGCTTAATATATGAACCATTTTCACTCCTAAATCAAAATAAAGACTGATAACAGGTTCATTTCCAGAGGAAATATAGTTGTAAACATATATAAGCATGTGCAGAATTCATGTTTACTGATTCTTAAGTCTATAAATTTACATCTTTTATGTGTGGTGGAAAAATGTCAGGCCTTTTGATTTACTAATTTTTGTCTTCATTCGGTACTACTAAATTCGTGATGTTGAACAATATAAGTCCGGATTTGTATGGAAACTTACCTCTGCCAATGTAATAATAGGTATGAACCACGGAGGGGGACAGCAAGTATATCTGTCAGCATAATATTGTCTGTCACTCTCCTTAGTCAAGAAGCCTTTGGCAACGTAACGCACCATCATCTGAAAACATGGGGATTTCCTGCGCCTGCGGAGGAGACGTGGTCTTAGGTAAGTGGTACTACTGTTGTCTGTAGCTTGGGAGGAGCACGGGGACTCGGCATTCATCTGTAGTGTAAAGCAAGGTAGGAATCGACCACTTTTTAAGTGGATACAGATTGAAAAGTAAGTGTAGAGATTGTCATTCAGTGTATAGTCTTATTATAACAAATGCTAAAAAAGGAGTGTTTAAATTCAAGCATATGCTTTATACTTGTTCATCATTTAAAACCATAATAGGTTTATGGTTTTACATTTTTTTTCGCAATTAGCATTTATCACTTGAGGTATTAATAATACACAAAAATGTAGTTTTCGAATGTTTATTGTAAAAGATCAGGCTTAGCTTTCATACGTCGTGAATTGATAAACAGTGATTATGTGATAAAGGTTGCACCTGTTCAATATCCAAACCCACTTTACAAATTTAAACCAGAATTTAAAAAAAATAAATTGACATACATTTCAATTAGTTTAAGACTTAAGGTCAGACGACATGTTCCTCAGTAATTATAATATATAATTTTTCCCAAGAATTTGTCTATATTGACAGGGTACCGGTGTGATAGGTCACTAAATCTAAGAGGGGCCAGCTATTTATTTGCTGGTATATGCTGGCATGCTGGTATTTAAGTTCATGCATAAGCTTGCAAAGAAAAAAAAGTATCCATAAGTTTGCGATAGAAAAGCATTATCGTAAAGTGAAAATAGTTATATGATTCCTGAACCCTCAAAATTAAAATGAATAATGAAATTGAAATTATTAGAAATAATTATTTATTATTCTATTCAACAATCCCAGATTCGTAACTCGAAGGAGATTTCAGTCTGTCTTTACTGCAATTGCCACTCTACAACTTTATTGCAAGCTCTCTCGAGCACTAACAACTACAATAGTATTTTTTAAAGGAATACGCTTGCTCGAATTCATGGTAGAGCATTCTGGGAAAAGACACCATGTCTGTTTCGTGTTATAATCCGAAAATACAAATATCCGAGGTTTTGTCGACTAACTTGTACAATAAAGTATACCAGTGACTTAGGTTCTATTATGCCAAGACCACAGAGCTCAGTTATTTCAACAATTGATATCAAAAGTCTACCTTTTCTTTACTACCTTCTCGGGTCTTTCTAAACAATGTCTTATACAAGCGTTCATGACAACACCCTGTTCACAACAATTGAAATCCTCTTAAGTTTTCTATATAAAGTCTGAAGCTAAACTTTATTGAATGCAACGTACGAACTATAAACCTAAAATATAGCCATATTGTCCAGCAATATACATAACCAAAATATCAGATCCATACACCTTATGGTTCTCAAGATATATATATATAAGGTAGACGGAAAGAGGGACGGACAGACAGACAGACGCTGGGTAAAGTCACAGGGGTCGGTAACATACTATGCTAGATTTTACTTGATCACAATAGTATATACAAGAGATGTTTGTGAAACACTTATCTCCCCCCCCCCCCAATAATTGGAATTTTTCTCAGTCCAGGGGGCATTACTCTGTCAAAAATTGCTCGATCGTACACTAAACAGAACTTGACTTAGATATTTTTATGATAAATCTGTATACCAAATTTCATTTCAGTATGTGCATCCTCTGCGAAGAAAATAAACGGAAACTGCAAATAATTGCAATTTTTATAAGTCCAAGGGGCATAACTCTGTCAAAAATAAAAAATAAAATTAAAAAAAAATGAAAGATATTGTATTAATTGTCAAACTGTTGTTGAAGATGAACATCATTTTTTATTTGTATGTCCACTTTATGAACAACTAAGAAGTGAATTTTGTACACTTTTTAACAATACATGTATATCTTATGAAATTCTTAATCCAGCAGATGTTAAATCAACAAGAAATATTTGTAACTTCATACGTGATGCATTTAATATAAGAAAATCTGTGTGACTATATATTTGTTTACTGTATGTATGACTTGCGCCACATGTGGTTTTTGTCAAATTGAATAAATAAATAAAAAAAAAAATTGCTCGATCGTAATCAAAACAAAACTTGACCTAAATATTCTTATGATAAATCTGTATACCAAATTTCATTTCAGTATGTGCAACCTCTGCGGAGAAAATAAACGGAAACTGTTGGTGGACCGTCAGACCGACCGACAGACAGCAGCAAAGCAATATACCCTCCCTTCTTCGAAGGGGGGGGGGCATAAATATATATACACTGTAATAAACACATAAAATCGAGCATAGTATGTTACCGGCCCCCTTGGATAAAGTGATCCAAAAGTTTCTGCTCTGTGGGCGACAAAAAAAAAATTTGCACATATTTCGAATGTTCCTTTGTTTAAGATTCTTCGCTGAATTTATATATGTATACAAGGCCGGTCTGTCGCCCGCGTGGAGCAGTGGTTAGAGCGTTTGCTCTAGAGTCGCGGAGTAAGGAGTTGATCCTTACGTCGCGGGTTCGAATCCCACTGAGGCACGTGGAGACCGTATAAACCGGGGTCCCGTGTCGCAGCAGGTGCTGGCACGAAAAAGATCCCTCACTGCTCAATGGCCCTCAGTGCCGAGTATAGGTCAAAATTTGCAGCTCTCCACCGGCAAGTGTTGGCGTCTCCATATGAGTGAAGACGTTAAACAACAAACAAACAAACAAGGCCGGTCTTGTATAGCAGGCTTTCCCCTCTAAAATCTTTTCTCCTGGAAAACTGGCTTTAGAGTAGGATTTCCCCCACGGAAAAATGACTCTAGAGTAGGATTTCCCCTAAGGAAATTCCACAACAGATTCAATTTCCCGGGAGGAAATCCTACTCTGTATAATACTAGTAGTTATAGAGTGCGATTTCCCCCAGAGTCAACCCTCCTCCGATAAAATATCTTGGCTGTATGTTTGGTGGAGGGAGCAACATACAAGTGTCCCTTCTTCAAAATGGCTACCAGTTCCATTGAACATACGAAGTATGAAAATTGAAAATTAAATTTCATTTTTCTCAGTAACTACCCAACCAATTCTTTTGACGCAGTAAAATCTTATTCTTTTGATCAGGTCAAACTGATTACTGAAAAAATATAGGTACAATATAATTGGTTGGACAAATCTTAACTGTATTCATGGAAACAAAAATGGAATTTTATTTCAATTGGATTTTTTTCTACAATTGAATTTCAATCTAAATATTCATAACATTGATGTGCAATTGTCTCTTCGAGATTCTGGTGTTTAAATATCCAAAATAGCTCCCGTTGCCATGGAACTAAATATGGGTCATTCATTTCTAAGAAAAAATTAATTTTGCAAAACTTTAAGAGAGTATTTGCTCTCTGTCGAGGGGACATAGCTTTGGCGTGCAAAAGAAGTGTTTCTTGTATTGTTTTGTTTCTGGTTTTGGCTTTTAAAAAAAGTTTCCCTTTGAAGAACTACTCGATTCAAATACCCATAAATTGGAATATGAAACCTTTCAATAACATAAATTTAAGAATTTTCTCACACACTCTTTGTAAAAAGGATCAATCCATAGATGAAATACTGGGCCTGCAGAGGGCAAACAAATTATCAAATCACTAAAGGTGACCTGATATACATTTTAAAATTCGTGAAAAAAAAACAGGTAGCGTTGTGCCAAGAGAGGGTGTTGAAACATCGAGTTTTACGATTTTTTGAGTGACAGTTGCCTATATGACTTTAAATTTTGGGTTGAGACTCGATGAATTGAACTATATATATTTTAAGATTTCATACTAATTTCGACAATTCTTGGGTCGAAAACACTCATCTTTCCATTAAAAAAAAATCAATTGACTTTCATATAAACTTTTAGTCAGAATATTGTCGATGTGACTCAGCATTGATAAAAGAGGGGAAATCCTACTCTGAGAAAGGAAGAGGGGGAAGTCTGGTTCTATAGTGAGATTTTCCTTCGGGGGGATCCTACTTTAGAGTATAGATTCCAGGGGAGGAGGACTATCTATGGGGGAAATCCTACTCTACAACACCGGTTTTATATTAATTATTTGTTTTTAATTGAATTTTACTATAAAATTCTATATCACACGATACACATTGAGAAAGGAAAGACAGCGAAAAGAGGAAAAAGTTGAGGTTTCAAAAGAAATAGCGGTGAGAGGCGGGTTGAAGTTTCTGCCAAGTGCTGACTGACACTGCATACAGGTGATATTGCCAACTGTATTCTCTTTAACAAAACTGTTTAAAAGTTGAATTTTAGTTTTAAAAAGGGTGAGGATCTCGGAAAGGAAGGGGATATTTCCTCAGGACAAGGAAACTTCTTAACAATAGTCAAAAGTCTGCTTTGCGTGGTTGGACTGAAAGGATAGACTCTATTCTACTAACGACAAAGAAAATTCTGATATATGAAGGGGGCACTCTGAGGTAGAAAGGGGCTAAATAAGATAATCCCTCAAAAAGGTCCTGGTCGCCCGCGTGGCGCAGTGGTTAGAGCATTTATTCAAGAGTCTAAGTTGATCCTAACGTCGCGGGTTCGAATCCCACTGCAGGACGAGGAGACCGGTCCTTCGGTGAGACCGTATAAACCGAGTTCCCGTGTCGCAGTAGGTTTAGTTTATTGTTGACCACAGGACTCTTGTGGCTCATAAGTACACAAATATACACAATACAGGCAAATGACAGAGGATTCGAAACGAACTACAATATATAAATATATGGATATAATGAGTTTGTAACAAAGATAGAATCTAACTAACTGAAATTTGAAACATCATTAATGATATTCAACAAATCAGTGTTTCCTTTTGTTTTGTAGCTTTCAATAAACATTGACAAAGTTTCTGAATAGATTTAAAATTATATGCACTAAAAAGTTGAATGAGTTTGAAAAAGGAAGTTTTTTTTTAATAATAATAAGGCTTAATATATTTTTTTTACGTAAATCAGAAAATGCAGGGCATATCAAAACAAAATGAAATTCATCTTCTACTTCTTTCATCTTACAAAATAAACATTTGCCTTCATTTCGGGGAAGGCTTTTATACCTTCCATTTTCAATATTCAAAGAATGTGCAGAAATTCGATATTTACATAACGCAGACTTTTTTTGTACGTCAATCGCTTCACAAGATATCATTTTAAATCAAATGTGCCAATTATTTTTTATTCAAAATACATTTTGACGAACCTTCAAAAGCACTGTAACAAATTTGTATAAAAGCGTCGGTAATACGCTGTTCTACAAGAAAAGAAAATTGTTTAACATTACTTAAAACCAAATTGTGCATCACTCACAACACTGTTTTCCTCACTCCATGACAACAAACGTTTATTCAAGAAAGATGTGAATAGTTTTGATAGATGACTTATAATTATCTGGGTTATTTTTATCACCCTTTTTTGTAAATAATGCCTTGTGATCAAACAGATGGATAACAACCTTTATTTAATATAAATTAAACAACTTTACCAAAAGAGGCGAAAAAAAATGTAGAAAAGCTTTTGAAAAAAATCATTAATGATAGTATCAAAACCTGGCGACCTATCTGCCTTTGAATCAAAAAATAGCACTAACAATTTCATCAACTGTAACCATAATGTCTTTTTTTGTTTTTGTTTTGTTTTGTTTTTTGTTTTTGTTTCATTGTTTAACGTCTCTCTCGAGAATTTTCACTCATATGGAGACGCCACCACTTGTCGGTGGAGAGCTGCAAATTTTGACCTATACTCGGCACTCAGAGCCATTGAGCAGTGAGGGATCTTTTTCGTATCAGCACCTACTGCGACACGGGACCTCGGTTTATACGGTCTCATCCGAAAGACCGGTCTCCACGTCCCACAGTCCCGCGACGTAAGGATTAACTCCTTACTCTGCGACTCTAGAGCGAACGCTCTAACCACTGCACCACGCGGGCGACGGAATCGGAATGTCAAGTTCCTGGAAAGTCGGCGATTCGGGGATTTCAAATAAGACCTCTTCCTGGTCTGCTTTATCACTCGCGTTTTTTTTTTTTTTTTTTTTTTTTTTTTTTTTTTTTTTTTTTTTTTTTTGAAATCTTCATAAAATTCATTTTTCGTTAGAGTTGTATCAACTTTATTTTTCGGACCTTTGAAAACGCGATAAAATCCTTTTGGGTTGGATAAGCGGAGCAACTCCAGTTGATTTCCCTCGTGTCTTTGATATTGTCTTTTAAGGACAGATGATACAAACAAAAATATGGATGCCTGGATTGGTATATATTTTTTGACCTATTTTGGTTGTAAATGATGTGACTAATAAATTTCTAAAATATTAAGAATTTGTAAACTTTCTTTGATGTTCAAAACTCAACCTTTCTGCAACCATCCTTATTAATTTATACAATTTTTTGTCACTTAGATTCCCATTACTGTGAAACTTTGAATGAAAAATTAAAATCTGTGCGGTTAAACTTATTCATTTTACTCATATAAATATTACTTAGTTTGTTATTTTCAGGATTTTTGATAAAAGTTTGTTTGTATCATCTGTCCTTAAGTCGATTTTCCACTGTTTTATATTTCTTTTCAGCAATAACAAGTTTTTCGTGATTCTCTCGTGTTTTAGATACATGTACCTTGAAAGACGTCAAAAATTTGTCCTGTATTCTTTATATAAACCTCAACACTCATCATCAAACCATGGTTTGTCCTTTGTGTTTTTGTTATGTATTGTTTCTTATTAGGGTTATATGTGATTTCTTTTTCGCAGAATTTTTTAAACGTATCCAATATTGCATCTGAAAAGTGTTTAAATCCTCTGGAGATTCGTCGATATTTTCCAAGGAAGATATTATATTACAGTTGTCTACAAGTATTTAAGTTGCATCAGGATCCCATGATATTTTTGTCGGCTTCATAGAAGGAAAGTGCTGAGTATTGTGGTTCTCTTTTTTTTTTTTGTTTACTTTTGTATTTAATGTAAGATAAATAGGAGCGTGATCCGAATACATATTAAAATCGCCAACACAGAATAGCACAATTCGCCTTGCAAGAAAACATCTTCAACTACGACTTAGTGGTCTATTAAACTAGTTCCTCTCGCACTACAAAATGTTACTTTTCCTGTTTTGTCATCAGAAGACCGACCGTTTAGAATTCTTAGCTGCGTGGATTTACACAAAGAAATGAGGACCCGTCCATGAGAATTAGTACTAAGGTCCTCTGTTTTTCGTTTCGTCATCTGGAATATAACTTAGTACACTTAGATATGATTCTGTAAGGTTTATAGATAATATCCGATTCGATAAAATCCACTGCCGTTCCACATCTACTATTCAAGTCTCCCATAACAATAACATTTTCACGAGATGAATATTTAGCAATACTGACTTCTAGAACATCAAATATTTCAATATCATATACTGCCTTCAGGTGGAATGTAAGTAAAGGTCACTTAAAGATCTATTTCGGAATCGAATAATTGCCTATTTAGTTTTAACCAGATGATACTATCATTAAAAATCTCAGAAATAGACAAAAAAGGTTTTCACCAGTGTTTCGATGTACAAAACAACCCACCGCCTTTACGTTTACTTCTCTGTACAGGTGGGAAAATGTCAAAATCACACAATTCACAATCATTACTTTCTAACCATGCTTCACTTAAAAAAAATCAAATCATTTTCTCTTAAAAGATTTTGGAAATTCTCATCCTTTATCTTTTTTATCTAAAGATCTCTGAACGTTTCAGCTACATATCTTTAAATGACGTTGACATGAACCTTCGCTGCTGGCCTAAACTGTGTTTGGCTTCTTTTCCATGTACATAAAGTTTATTCACCACTAGATTTGCTCGTTGGTTATTTTTCTGGCTTCTTTATGTAAAGGATATATTTTTTTTTCTGGTTTCAAGGACCTCCGTAGGGAACTGTTCCCGGACAAAGAAGTTTGAATGGGGTCGAACAATTTCTTTCTCCTTATGAAAACTAAACTTTACTTCAATTTTCCTATGGTTTTTCTTTTCAACAGGTCCTGATCTATGAACCTTTTCAAAGCTGATTGTTTTGGTCAATTGCCTGTCTACCTTCATGTCATTCTCCGTAAATTCATACAAAATTGCTTCTGTGTCCTCGGGTTTTTCATTTGGCTTTTCGGGAATATTGAAAAATACTGAATTGTCTCGCATTGTTTTGGTTTTCAGATCCAGAAGCTCGTCTTTTGTTTTAGCTAAATCACTTCTGATTGCGTTTGTAGTGCCTTCCAAAGCATCAGAGCTTGATTTACACTTAACTACTTCCTCTGCAAGTCCGTGGACAGTTTGTTCCATATGTGAAAACCTCATTTCTGAGTTATTTAACTTTACTAAAAATTTACCAAGACAGTTCAACTTTAACAACTTAGTATGGATATCTACTAAAATGTTCTGAACAGGGGGAGCAGGAAAATGAGGATACCCTGGCGGGACATAGAATTGGGGATGCTGCTGGAGATTTAGACTGGCAATGGCGGCCTTCGTCTGTTATGGATGTGTTTGCCATTTGATTTGGTGACTGTTGTGTTTGATTTGACTCGGGTCCAACATTTAGAACCTCATTTGAATTAGCAATTATTTCACCTGTGGAGCTTAAGGAAATGCTTTGATGTGGGTTACAATTCATTGGAGAGGGTGTATTATTTTGAGCGTACATGTTGTGTTTTCGTATCGAAAACAACTCAGTCAGTTCCTGTAGACTCACTCTGTAGAACTTCTATCCGAGCGCCTACGCTTGCTACTATCACCTTTATTTATATTTAGTCTTTTCGACACTCGTAATTTTAGTAACGTTTGCCATACACTACCCACACGTGTTATCGTTGTTTACTTCAATGTCACGCTTCAATGATTTGATATTACTTGTGTGAGCTTCAGGTGAATATTGTTGGTTTATATACACTTTACGAAAACAAACTCCAAAGCTTCAAATTTTCAAAATTATCAAAAATACTTGTACATACACCTTCTTATTTGCTGTCCACACTTTTTTGTTCCATTCGGTGGCTCTATATGCCACTACCCGAGTAAACTGCCACTGCCCGAGTAAACTTCCTCAGCCCTTCTGAACAAGTCCGCCATTCGCCATTATTCGTTTAACAGGTCTATACATACACCCATCTCTTCTGTCGCTAAATTACTCCCCCCTCCCATTTCCAAAAAACTTTGAATTATTTTGCTTGTCAGGGACTTTTGGACAATATAATAATCTATAGGCATGAGCAGTTGGTAGTGGCAGTATTTTTAATTGTGCATTAGATAAATGAGTTAATTTAGCTAATTTCTGTTGCTTTTAAATCCTGATATATTGGTCAAAATAAATCTCATAACTTTGAAATATGTAGGGAATAAAAAGTGACAAAATCGAAATTACATGTACTCTCAAAGCTTTGAAATAAGTGACAAGATTAAAATACTTGTAACTACAAACTGTATCTTTTAAATTTTAAACATTATATTTTAAAATTGTAAACAATACACAATTTTTTAGAAGTGAAAGAGGATGGGCGAACAAGGCGAGCGAAATGCCTATGAATCTCAATTATTACAAAATTTTCTTTGATATTTTATCTAACCTTAAAGTATACTTTAGAAAAATCACCTCATTTTGCAAAAATCTCACAAAGATTGAAATTAAGTGTCTTTGAAATAACATACCCACACCAAAGAGGACAAAAAAGGATCAATTTTTCCAAATGAGTGGGTCTTTACTCCATTTTTTGGAAAGTTTATCCTCAAAGTATGCGTAAATATATACATTTTTTGGTAAATAAAAACATGGAGCAAAGACCCACTATACCTTAAAAACACACTTTTATGACACAGCATTCGTATATCTCCGAGAAATACATGTACTGGAAGTCCATATAGTCAAGGGTCATTTAACAAACATGATTTAAATGCCACGATTTAAACCAAATTATTTTTTTAATAATCGAATAATTTTTGCCGATAAAATTTTCCACAGAAAAGTTTTGTCATAATTTCGCAAATTTCAATATTAAAAACTTTACTCTAAATACTAAATTCACAAATTCAATATAACTTTTATATATCTGAAGCTACAGGCATTCTGCTCGCCTTCTTCTCCCATCTTCTTTTACGAAAACAAGAACGTGTGTTTTTCTTCATTCATTTATATCATAATATTATATAATAAGGTGAATATTTTCATGAACTTTACAGTGTTTATTACAGTGTTTATCTATATATTTCAGTGTTGATTTACATTTTGAAATAAAACATGTTATTAATAAGTCTTAATTGTATCTTATCATTCTAAGATAAATTCAATTATCTCACTACAAACTGAAATGAATGACTTCAGGTATACACTGGAAATATAATTATTTCTTTTGTCATGATTTTAAAGAAATTTATATACTGTTTACGTTAAAAAACGCGCAAAATACCCCAATGAAAGTTCTAAGAAGCAGAAAATAGACTTAATGTTTTCATCTGGAAGATGTAAATGTGACTTACATGAGCCTTTCATTTCCTAGTTTGGATGCTACTCCGAATGTTTTCGTTTTCATGATATCCTAAAGATCTGAATATTTCTTGTCGCATAGAAATTGGTTTAAATGTAGTTCTGAAAATTTGATGACATATAGCGTCATTATAGTGGCCGCGTCCATATTGGGTAAATTGCTATAAATATTTGATCACTTCATTTTAGCTCAGTAACAAAGGAAGGTATCTACAACCAGGCATCGCAATGAAATATTAATTATTCAAAAATAATTATACGTTTCTTTTGAAAAAGACAGAATTTAAGGCCCAGAAATATAAAAATGAAATTTGAATCAATTACGATATAATAACTTCACTAAAACAATTCCTTTGGGAAAGTTTTGAAACAATAATAAGAATATGTAAAAGAGAAATATTTTAAGTCACATCATCTCATTTTCGCAGCTTATTAATTTCTTTATGTTTATTTACAAAGATATTCACTGAAGCGAAGTAAACGTCGTGTGCCGACTGTTCAGTTCCGGCTAGCAATGCAACAGCTGCCGAAATTCAATATGTAAATTTTCTGTCTGCCTGTTTGACTTTTTAAGTATTTATACCCACTATACAACAGTCAAAAGGCGATTTAACGTAAAAGCTGTCGTTTAAATCACTCCACTACTTTATTGAAATTCTGTCGAAAACTGCTTAAATCATTATATCATTCAAAAAAAAAAATATTTATAACATAAAAGGTCAAATAAGCAATGTTTCCTTTTTATAAAAGAGGCCTATAGGTCATTTATTTACATTTTGACTGAATTCCTCAACAACTCGCTTTCAATACGAAAAGACACGTTAAATAGCGTCTTGAACACGAATTCGAAAGCTACATTAAATCATGCACTGGGTAGCACAAGTCGTGACAATGTTGAAATTAATTAATTACTACGGTAATCATTATTACCCTACAGATAAAAGTCAGCATGTGTGATGAATCCGTTCAGGGGACTCTAAGGTTACTACCTTCAGTAACAAAAGTAGGTACGAGGAATGGAATACAAACGGTAGTTAAAAAAGTACTGTGGGTAACAACGCTCACCCGAACTCTAACAAATCAAGTCAGAAATATATTCCATGTTTTTCACCAATACATGTACACACTGTATGAAGAAAAGCATCGAGACCTCCATATTGATATTCTAAACAAAAGGAAAACGAAAAGAATTTTAATGCTTATAACATGATTTCTAGAAAAAAAACATGCGATAGTAAATCATGCAGAAAAGTTTGAGGCCGGTGCGTTTGCGAGTCCTTGTAAATTAATCGGGGTGATTTTGATACTTTCATAGACTTTATAAGAAAAAAAAATCTATTTCGGCAACGACCTGTCAAAAAGTGATCATACTAACGGTTTATTTTGTCGAATTTTACTGTCACATTTTAATACGAAAAAAAATCAGATGACATGATTATTAAAGAAGTCGCCAGCTACCGTTAAGTATATAAGTAATATGCATGTTTGTTTTATTTTACCAATATTTTAAAATGTATTGCGAGCTTCTATTCTAATCATGGGAAGACTATGGAACGCCTTATGTGGTTATTTCATGAGAAGATGGTGCTTTTTTATGCTATGCTGTGGTTATTTCATGTGAAGATGGTGCTTTATCATGTTATGCTGAGGTTATTTCATGTGAAGATGGTGCTTTATTATGTTATGCTGTGGTTATTTCATGTGAAGACGGTGCTTTATTATGTTATGCTGTGGTTATTTCATGTGAAGACGGTACTTTATTATGTTATGCTGTGGTTATTTCATGTGAACATGGTGCTTTATTATGTTATGCTGTGGTTATTTCATGTGAAGGTGGTGCTTTATTATGTTATGCTGTGGTTATTTCATGTGATGGTGGTTTTCATGTGAGGGTGGTTTTTTATGTGAAGGTGGTTTTTCATGTGAAGGTGGTTTTTCATGTGATGGTGGTTTTTCATGTGAAGGTGGTTTTTCAAGTGTTGGTGTTTTTTTATGTGAAGGTGTTTTTTTATATTTAATGTGATGGTGGTCACTCGGAAATCCTAATATTTTGAAGACTGAGTTTAACACTGAGTTTAACTGCTATTATCTTGAAATTTTGAAAGTGAAACAAATAGTCAATATAATTAAAATTATTTTAATACACCATTGCTAGTTCCTCTTTTTTCCATAGGCACTTGGTTTCAAAATTGTGTATTTTGTGTATTATGATTTTTTTTTGTAGGTGTGTCTGAATACACTCAAAAACATAAAAATAAAGAAATAATTAGCACGTTTAAAAAATGTCATATTAGTCTATATAGTAAGAGTGTAGGTACAACAGTTGCCATCTTCGGAAAATCTAGGGAGGTCAGAAACCGCGCCAAACTTGTTCTTGTAATTCTGGGACGCCTCTACATTTTGCTTGGTTAAAAATCGTCACTTCCATTGCTTTCACTTTCAGTTCTAGGTATCAGGACGTTTTTGTTTACTGCATACTTTATACGGCAAGTTCGAATTGGCAGAGATTGAAAGGCGTTATTCAATCATTTTTAAATGTAGATTTCACCCGAAACCCTGCCCGAAACTGGTAGGAAGAGTGTAGATCTATATTGATTAAAATCAAGTGTGAACCGAGCCGGGCATCACGTAAAATCGAAGATTGCAACTGTCGTATCTTCACTCTTTTTTATATAAAGTAATATGACGTTTTTAAAACTTGCTTAATTTCAGTGATTTTTTTTATTCTTACTTTAGGTTATCGAGTTTATTCAGACATAGCTAGAAAAAAACATAATACACAAAATACACCATCCTGAAACCAAGCACCTATGGAAAAAAGAGGAACTAGCAATGGCGTATTAATATGATTTTAACTATATTGACTATTTGTTTCACTTTCAAAATTTCAAGATAATAGCAGTTAAACTCAGTGTTAAACTCAGTCTTCAAAAATATTAGGAGTTTCGAGTGACCTCCATCACATTAAATATAAAAAAACCACCTTCACATAAAAAACCACCATCACATGAAATCCACCTTCACATGAAAAACCACCTTCACATGAAAAACCACAGCATAACATAATAAAGCACCACATTCACATGAAATAACCACAGCATAACATAATAAAGCACCACCTTCACATATAATAACCACAGCATAACACAATAAAGCACCATGTTCTCATGAAATAATCACATAAGGCAGCTATGGGTTCCATAGAAGACAGTGTGCGTCCTCGTATTGTGATATATTCAGTTGTATAATTATGTAAGTATCACATACACTGTATGTGGTAAGTTATGGACTCTTGCAGGAGCGGATCTAAATGAGGTGCATATATTGTGGTGAAGCTGGGACCGGCCTAACAGTAAAGAATTATCAACTTCATGAACAGGACCAGATATAATTTTTTTTAAAAATTCTGCATAGCTTCAGTTGATTTATTTTATCGATTTTTTTATGTATTGTTCTAATAAACAGTTTAAAGTTTATTACTATGTGTGTACGACTATAAATTGCATCCATGATAGTTTAGTTCACAGAACAACGAGTGAAAGGGTAATCAAACCTTGGCATTTTGAATCAATAGTGAAAAATAATAATTTTTGAAATTAAACATGGCTTGTTTAAACATTTACTACATGTATATGGTGTCATTTGAATGTTACTGGTAAGGAAGACTCACTGATGTCCACATTTGCTGACTTCTATGATAATAATCACCAAATATCTGTTCAGTTTATCTAGTACTGTAATTGAATTTCCTAATTAATCACCTGTCCGCAAAATGAGGTCATTGAAGTGTAAATTTCATTCATGTTTAATTAAACTTTCCTTAAGAAGCCGATTAATTGTCTGTGGTCGATCTATCTCCTGTTTACCTCTGCCTTATGTGATACGACTGCCAGGTAACAGAATACTTCCCACTTTACTGTTAAAGATTTACCGGAAACAGCAGATTTACAAAAAATATTTAGGCATGTTTCGTGATTAATACCAATGTACAAAGTCCAAATATTGGATTAACAATCGAGTGCAAAAGTGTAAATAAAAATTCCACTTACTGTTGCCACTAGTCTTTGGAATGACTCGTTATGGCTGTCGGAGGCTTCACATTGCATCTGTAGGGTTCCGGCCATTCTTAAATTCCTCAAATTGTGAACAACTGGAGGAAGAAACAATTGAAGTCTTCAATTTGGAACTAGGTCGTTGCCATGAAAATGAAAGATATCGTAGTCTTCGCTTCACACCTCAAAGCAATTCCCTCTCTGGTATACTTTTTTTTTTCGTAAACTTCGCTTTAAACCCATTAACATGAGTTTCAATTATTGACGTTCATCCAATCCACTGCCAAATGTCTTTGTTTAAATTGTTCAACATCATTCCATGCAAGCATCACTTTTCGACGCTATCGAGGACTTTTTTGTGGAATAATTGCATTAAGCAACAACTGACTAAGCCAATAAACGTCATGGGTTACTTCGACATTATTGGTGATGGCTGAAATATCATCAATATTGATAATAATTGAGGATGATTGTTTTGAATTTTCCTCTTTGCTTTGACTAACAATTAAACTGTTAAAAATCGGTAAGAATGTTTTGTTTGGTCAAGCACCTAATGCTATTTAACCCCAGGAATATGACCATGTGCTACTTTATTCTCAACTTTTTCTCTACCATGAAGATTTTTTCCCATTTATTTCTCTGTTTTAAAAGATAATACTTGCTACTGTTTCCAGAATGACTCGTTAATGGTTTTAAAAATATCAGATTACCTTCAAATCCTATGATGATTTTTTTTAAAAAAAATCATCATTTAATTTTTTTGATCACCATGCAAGCGAATAAATATATAATCCAAAGAATCCCTCACTTTTATTATGGTACTATCAATCACCACAATCACGAAAACAAATTTTTACTAACTTCGCTTTCAAAATCAATACAAGAATTTTCAAATTGTAATTACTTTACGTCAAAATAAAATTACCTGTGCCGATACTTATCTTGGATAAATGGGACACCTTATTTATTTTTTTTTTTTTTTTTTATGATTTTCAAACACAGTGTGAAGAAATGCTAATGTATCACACATATTGGTCATGTAGATGCCCAATTTAATTCAATTGAACCAACTGTCCTTGAAGGACACGGTCTATTCTGAGAACAAGATGTGTGGTTTTTTTTTCTCCAAAGGAGAATATCAATACCAGTCCAAGACAAGAATAGAAGACACTTTGCGTGCGAAAGAGAGAGCAGTATAATGAAATTTCACAGGAATTTTGGGGTAATTGAATATTTTCTAGATCGAATTTCTGGAAATGCAGTGGTTAATGGAACAAGATCGAAGTGACATTTCGTAAAAACAATTATTTAATTACACAAAACCCTTATTTTAAACAAAAGACTGTCGTCAAATTACATCTCACCCAATCCCAAACTTCTTCTATAAAGCCCCGCAAATCTGTACAGCATCAATCACATGTATTAGGTTTACAAGTAATACTGAAACTGACACGTTTTCGGGCCGTGTATGTTTACCCATTTCAAACCTCCTGTTCTGTCATTGTCCTAACCTTGAGGAATACTAGAACAGTTTCGAGCCTTCCGATACTGAATGACGTTGTATAACCGTGTTACAGATCGACTTTGAACTTCCATTCTTTTTAACTATTTTTTAGAAAGAGATTTAGTAATTGTAGAATTGCCTGGTACTTGCAGACTTCTATAACTCCATCTTACAACCTCTCAACAGAATTGAAAATTTGGGTAGCAAAAGCAAAAATTAAAAAAAAATATAGTCAAGGCTCCATTTTACCATTTTAAGAACAATTACATGTACAACAATTTTTCATTTATGGAATTACGCCTATGTAGGTATGTACCCTATAACACCCCCCCCCCCCCCCAACACACACTCGCGCACCAACCATAAAATTACTCCATGTCAACAAGTCTTCCAGGAAAGATTCTGTTGTTAACGATGTATTTTAGGGGTTCACATCTAATATAAATGTTGGATTGATAGTTCAGTTTTGACTAACAGGAAGTATTCCCTGAGTGCTTTTTTCTATGAAAACTTTTGAACTTCGTAAAGAACAAGAAAAATATGTCCATTTAATTTTGACACCGTCTTGAGCTTGAATATCTAAAAATAAAAACAACAAGATGTGTTTGTGAAACACCGATGCCCCCGTATTGCAGCTAATGGAGAAGGTCAAAGTTTCTGAAATGCAAGTCAAACTCCAGGTCAAAAGTTGGTACCCCAAGAAAGGCCTTGTCTTAAGGAATATACCTGTGAAATATGAAAGCCCTAACACCAACCGTTGAAAAGTTATGGCGAAGGTTAAAGTTTTTCAAAAGTTAGTTAACATCAAGGTCAAGGTCAAATTGTGCCCAAGGGAAGGTCGCGTCACAAGGAATACACATGTACGTGAAATATGAAAGCCCTAGAACCAAATGTTCAAATGTTATGGCCAAGGTGAAAGTTTTTTTTAAAGAAAGTCAAACTCCAAGGTCAAGGTAAAAATTGTTGGTATCCAAAGGAAGAACTTGTCAAAAGCAATACATGTGAAGAATGAAAGCCTTAGCACCCATTGTTCAAAAGTTATGACCAAGGTTAAAGTTTTTCAAAAGTAGGTCAAACGGTCAAGGTCAAAGGGTAAAAATTGTTGGTATTCAAAGGAAGGTCTTGTCACAAGGAATACACATGTGAAGAATGAAAGCCCTAGCACCAACTGTTCAAAATTATGGCCAAGGTTAACGTTTTTTTCACAGGAGGTCAAACTCCAATGTCAAGGATCAAAGTTGTTGGTATCCATAAAAAGGTCTTGTCATAATGAATACATATGTAAAGTATGAAAACCCTAGCACCAACTGTTCAAAAGGTATGACCAAGGTTAACGTTTTTTCAAAAGTAGGTCAAACTCCAAGGACAAACGGACAAAGTTGTTGGTATCCAAAGAAAGGTCTTGTCACAAGGTATACACATGTGAAGTTTGAAAGCCCTAGCACCAATTATTCAAAAGTTATGGCAAAGGTCAAAGTCTGATAAAATTTAGCAAAAGTGGGTCAAACTCCAAGGTCAAAAGGTCAAATTTGATGGTACCCAAAGAAAGGTCTTGTCACATGGAATACACAATCATGTGAAGTATGAAAGCCATAGCTCCAACCAATCAAAAGTTATGGGCAAGGTTAAAGTTTTTGCAGACAAACAGATAGACAGACAGACGGACGGACAGGGCAAAAACTATATGCCCCCGAGTCTTCGATTACGAGGGCATAAAAATTGTAATTTGCATGCATTATAAACGAATTTAATGAAGCTATAGCATACTGAGCTATACAATTCAATTATTCGTCATAAAGTTACATTTTTATTGGAGTTGTCAAGCTACAAGACCGTTCGGTATAATTGATTAATCGAATTAAATGTATACAAATGACAATTTATCCATTTAATTGTACATGTATTTAATCAGTATAATAAAATAAAAACATTTTATTGACTTCGATTAAAATATCTTAGTCCGTTTCATGCAAATAGCCAACGTAGCGGTGAAATATCATTAGTCAATCAAAAGTATTGTGCTAATAAACCCACTTTTGATTGTCTAAGGTGAATTTTTAATAAAGAGTAGATTAAATATTAAAAAAATACATCTAGATAGCATTTCTACATTGATTGAATATACTTGTACTTGTTTTACATACTTATGCTACTTCATTTTTTTTTTTTTTTTTTTTTTTTTTTTTTTTTGCAAATTCCCAAAACTTAGATATATTTTCTCGTTAAAAAGAATTTTGCAGGAATCAATGGAACTTAAATACTAGTAAAGATATCTATATCTAGTACATGTAGGCCTATCTTTTTTTCAAATTCACTTCTTTCTCTTTTTCTTCTTCCTTCCTTTACAAACAGTACATATCAAAATACATGAAATAGAAAAAATAGTCAGACCAAGCCCGGTAAGAGTGATGTATTCTTTTATCTTTATGTCGTTATAAGCCTCATGGACGATCACTTTAATGGTTGCTAAATGAACAGTTGAGCTCCAGCAGTTGTATGGTGCTGTGTCGGTCATGCGCAGGCGCCGGATGTGCAGTCTGTTTATAGTATCAATGAACACTCGTCCTCTGGTTTGTCGTCTTATTGTCAGGGGATTTAAGACAATTGTGTTATTTTGCCATCGTATCAAAGCCTTGGACTTCTGACTTTTTGGACATTTAAGAATAAGATGTTTGTTTACAGGTTCGTAAAGAACTTTGCGCACGACCATAGGTGGGAGAGTCGGTGGCTTTCTAAAACACCAGAAAAAAATGGAAAACAAATATAGTTGTACTCAAGTCATTCTCTCCACAGCAATCCTTTCTTTATATCACTTAAATTATCGTTTTAAACAGATACAATTTGTTTGCTGATGCTGTTCATCAAGAAATAGAAAGTTTAAGTAAGGATTTTTTTTTCTTTGTAAATAATCAATAATAATACCTTTCATAGTTTTTTTTTTTGTTCTTATTTTAGAATTAATCTTTAAAAAATCAACAGGAATATAAAAATTATCCTAACGGAATATTTTAGAACTTTGGTATACATAAGTACCTGCCGATAATTAATCACATATTGACTGATTATCACACAAGATGCCAATTTTATATCTTTTCTAGCATCTGGCAGACATGCAATGATACAGCTTGTATATTTTTCTAAAGTTATTCAAAATTACGTTGCTTGAAAAGGTGTTTGTATCGAATATGTATTATTTAGAGAACGAGACGGGTTCTGTATCGTAAATGCTGTGATGTAAACCACATTCAATTAGGCCTAAGGTATTTTTCCGAGCTTGCCGGAAAAGCCCGAGAAGTCCGAAATATCTGACGTTTTCCAAGCGTTTTTTACGGTTTTAAAATTTTCCTAGCACGTCAAATAACAAAATCGCAAAAAAGCCTGGAAAACGTCAGTTATTTCGGATTAAAGCCCGAGAAGATGCAATTGTGCAGGCAGCGGAATTTACAAAATATGATGGATTCCTTTCCGATCATGGAAATACGATATTTTTAAAAACTATTTACATGTATTTCAGCGATTTTTTAAAATTCAAATCCATGTATTCAGACAGACAAACATACAATACACAAAATACACCATCAAGAAGCCGAACCCCTATGTACTTAATCACACAGGCGAAAAATATTAGTTTAAGAAATAAAAACTTTGTTTTAAGAAAAATGGCTTACTTGAGTGAGTAAAATCCAGCCTCTACTGTTTCAATAACTTTGCCATTCTTGTCTTTGATGAGAGTATAACCCGGCGTTGTTGGACAATTCTTGTAACAGTCTGCCAAACAGACCTCGCTACGCCTCATTTTGATACGCTTCACTGAAGCCAGATCTTTAGACAGCACGGTTGACCGACAAGGCACACCACTGGGATAAAGGTCGAGTACTGGAAGGTCATAGGGCAAAACAGGAAGATTCTTATCTATTTTATTGACCATGCACAAACCCACCCTCCGTTTGATACTTTTTTTGTTACAATCCTGACAGTCAGTCCATTCAGACCAAGCTGTGAATGTTCTGATGTTGCGATCCTTGAGCCAATATTCTCCAAGAAACTTGTCTTTTCCCTGCGCAATATCTTCGTATTTCGTCGTCTTAAGTCGTTCTTTGAATAACACATCAAGTTGATAGATTTCCTCATATTCTCTGTAGTAGGTGTTTATGCAAAAATACTGACCTGCATCCAGAACATCCACTGCATCAAAGATAAGATCACGAGTACTCTTGTCAATTTTAACTCGTCCATTTTCGTGATCAACGAATACAAAATCGGAGTCTTGCCGTCGAAGTTGTTGCCAGTCTATTATCTGCAGCTTGGCAAAGTCTTGGTCAGGTCGTTGGCACAGATTGCAACTAAGTCTTACACTTTGGCCCTCTAACACTAACAACCCCCGAATCGTATTTTTTCCTTCGTTTCTTTCTTCCTCTCGCTTCTTCAAACATTTTTCGTACTCTTTAAATTGTTCCTCAACCATCTCTTTCTGATTTTTCTTGTGATACACAAATACATTTCTCTTAACCCTAGAATACATTGGTTCTCCTTCAAGTCCATTAATTTTACGCAGTAAATCTTTCAAACCTGGTTCTGTAAAATGCTTTTCTTTAAATGCGTGCACATTCATTAAAATACCCAGAATTATCAAGATATGCATTTTACTACAACTTCGGTGTTTTTATATATACTGGCATGGTAAAAATGACGTCATATTGTGTTACGTCATACATCAATGCTTAATCTGAATGTGTCAGACTATGCCATATACGGATGCTCGACATACTATGTCTACTCTACATTATTGGTCCTAAGGAAAAATATAACTATCTTCCTAGTAGTTAACGATTTCAAATCCACGAGTAGTCTTTCTTGGCATGGCTTACTTTTAATTTATAGAAGGGTATTCTATCATCATGATTGAAAATTTTACTGGGCAGTCAAGCCATGGGTCCAAGTGTTAATGCGATGCTTAGAACTACCTTAGAAAGCCTTTCCTTTTTTTACCTTGTCAGATGATTCCAACCATAGCTCTTCTCGAGTCCCGGGTGGAGCACTATGTACATGTATACTAGAAGCTATGCATATAAAAATGCCCCTCGTTGAAAAAATGTATATTTATTGATAATTTCAAAAATCTAGAGGAGTACTCAGAACTGATACGATTACGTGAAAATATTCTACATTTACGAAATGTAATGATTCTGAATAAATTTTGCTTTTGTGTTGTTCAGATTTTGCTTTTGAAGTTTGTTGTTGTTTTTTGTTTGTTTTTGTTTGTTTGTTTTGTTTTGTTTTTGTTTTTTGCCATCACAAAGGTTTTGATTCATAATTTGTAGTAATTATTTATAAAATGTGAAATTTCAAGTTTTATACATGTAGTTTTCCTCTGTTTAATCCTCTCCATTCTTGTCCTAGTGTATCGAAAAAATAAATTATGCATCCATATATTCTTTGATATGAACTGTTTGTTGTCCCCCGCTTTCACGAAAGCGAGGGGACATTATAAATTTCGTCTGTCAGTCTGTCTGTCACAAAAACTTTAACCTTGGTCATAACTTTTGTATGAGAGGAGGTAGGGCTTTCATATTTCACTTGTATGTTACCTGTAACAAGGCCTTTCCAAATATACTATGATTTTTTTACCCCTTGACCTTGAAGTTTGACCTGCTCATATTTCAAAAATCGTGAAAACCCCGAAATAATCGTTCCACACAAAAATACCTCTTTTATAATGTGTAGTGGGGTATTTTTGTGTGGAACGATTATTTTGGGGTTTTCACGATTTTTTCCTATGGTACACATGATGAATAAGTGCAATAAATATAATTTGTGAAAAAAATGTCTAACAAGCCCCGGTGTTGAACATTGGGGGGGGGGGGGGGCGTCCACAAGTACCTGTGGTTCATATTTGACAAGTGCATTACCTTTGTCAATTTTTTTCCGAATGTGCTTTGAAATATGACCCTGTGACCTTGACCTTAAAGTTTGACATAATTTTCAAACATTTCATCACTGTTGATAAGGTTTGAAGGAGCGAAGATTGGGCATTCCTATTCGACACGTACATTATCTGTGACAAGCATTTCCAAATGTACTAGTATGATTTTTAATTTCATGACCTTGAACTTGAAGTTTGACTTAATTTAAAAAAAGTTAATATTGCTTTTAACTTTTGATTGAGAAAAGATATGGCACTTACATTTGACATATGCATTACCTGTTTCAAGGCTTTTCCGATTGTGTACTCTGGTTTTTGATATATTTTTATATCCCCTGCAAACGAAGTTTGGGGGGGGGGGGGGTTTATATAGGAATCACCTTGTCCGTTTGTCTGTGCAAACGTGTCCGGTCCATATCTTTCTTACGGAGGAACATTAGAATCTCATACTTCACACAAAGGTTGCTTATGACCTGGAGGTGTGTCATGACCTTGACCCAAGGTCATATAGGCAGTTCAAGGTCACTGAAAGAAAACGTTCATAATTCGTGTCCAGTCCATATCTTATTATGCATAAACTTGGTGAGTTCCCATTTTACACAAGATTGTTCATGACCTGAGGGTGTGTCATGACTTTGACCCAAGGTCATTTGGGCAAGTTCAAGGTCACTGAAAAAAAAATTCATAATTTGTGTCCAGTCCATATCTTTCTTACGGATAAACTTGGTGAGTTCACATTTTACACAAAGATTGCTTATGTCCTGAAGGTGTGTCATGACCTTGACCCAAGGTCATTTGGGCAATTTCAAGGTCACTGACAGAAAAAGTTCATAATTCATGTCCGTCTGTATCTTTCTTATGGAGAATAATATTGGGATGTTGGGAGTTTCCACTTCACATAAAGATTGCTTATGACCTGAGGGTGTGTCATGATTTTGACCCAAGGTCATTTGGGCAAGTTCAGGATCACTGACAGAAAAAGTTCATAATTCTTTGCGCGGTCTGTATCTTTCTTATGGAGAATAATGTTGGGATGTTGGGAGTTTCCACTTCGCACAAAGATTGCTTATGACCTGAGGGTGTGTCATGATCTTGACCTATAGTCACTGTAGAAAAAATGGATAAATAATGCATCCATACTTTCCAACAGAGAAATACTTGAAAAATTGTTATTTATTTTTTCAATGTAATAAAAAATGTTATTATAAGTATTGATGTTTTATTAGGCTGCGCCTTAGTTTCATTCATTAAAAAAAAGTTTAATGAGCAATTACCAGTAAATTTTCCCTCTAAATGTTTAAACAAATTGTGAACACCTCTTAGATCCATCAAATACTAGTATTAGTGACTTGGCACCCTCTCTGAAAACCCTGCGGGGGGGGGGGGGGGTATTTGTCCTTTTTGGACAGTTCTAGTTTCACATGTGCATTACTTGTAACAATACCTTTTGGGGGATTTTATTATATTTGACCTCATGACCTTGGTCTTGAAGTTTGATGTAGTTTTGAGAAGCTATACTCTTTGTCATAACCATCACGATAACTGTTATTAATTCAATAATTAATGTCTTTTTTGTATAATGCACAGACAAGACAGGACACACAAACAAGACAGTAACAATATGCCATAAATAATGGCATCCTATCCACTTGACTAAGACACCGAAAGCGGGGGACCACAATTCTTTCAATTTGCTTGTTTATTCTTAATTACTAATTGTGGGATGAATTAATATTTTATTTTTCATTAGTAGTATAGATAAAGAAGTTTAAAAGTCTACGAATATACAGGTAAAAAGTTATTTTTCGTGAACTTGTCAGCACATTTTTTTTTGGGGGGGGGGTAAAAATTTGATTCTCACACCTTAAATTATGTATAGACCTTACATTTAATACAACAGACTGTATGCAGAAAAATTTATAAAAGCATAATTTTTGAAAATCTTATTCATCCATAAAACCATATTCATCATCTTCATTAATTGACATTTTCTGTTTTGCAAGTTTATACAATTTGTACTTCGGTACTTTTTCTACTTTGATTTTTTTCTCGGATTCTTCCTTGTGGAAATACTTTAAAATGCTAAATATCTTTCGCGGCCGATTTGATGCTTTGCATCAATTTAACTTGTTATATTCATGTAGTGTTATAATTGCCTCGGGTTTTTTTCTTTTAACATCGGGTTCGATGTCATCTGAAGTTCTAGAAATTTCCATGACGATATAGATGTATAAAACTAAGATCGGATACTGGCGAAAACGATTTGCACATTTTGGTTTTTAATCAGTAATCATAACTTACTTCTTCTGTATCACTTAAATCAGGTTTTCACTGAGTAATTCATTAATGACCTTTTTTTTAAATAATCAAACGACTGTTGTCGTCAGTTTCAATAAAAATTGCTAGTAACTTAGATCCGCCAACCATAACTACCACCGTACTCTCTGTTTTACTATTTCACGGCTGTTTATCGAAAAAGAAAGTAGACTTTTAACTAAACTTACGAAAATTAGTATGTAAATGGAATCTGAATATAGTTTGTGGACATCATCTCATATCTAGTGGAATAATAGACATGCGCGGATCTAGAGGAAGGGGGGGGGGCTGGACCCCCCCCCCCCCGGAATTTGCAAAGTTATTAAAAGTTTATACTGAAGCAAATAAAAATGACTTGGGACCCCCTCTCCTAGAAAACGTGGAACCCACCCCCCCATTGCCACCACGAAATAGTTTTTTTCTTTTTTTTAAGGAGCATTAAGGGAAGCCACTCATGGCTGAGTAGATTTGAAATAATACATGGACAAGATCCTGATAATATATTATTAAAATTAATAAATGATGATTGTATTTGTGTTGAAACTTTTGAAATGTACTACATTTTGGACAGATGTTTTAGAGTTTTGGCTGTTAGTAATGTTTTAACAAGTTGAAAGTTACACATTCTGAAATTTTATCATCTCCGTGTGGTTCAACGCTTCTGTTAAAGTAAATAAAAAGTGTGGTTTTTTTGTTTTTGTTTTTTTGTTGTTGTTGTTGTTTTTTTTTTTTTTGTTTTGTTGTTTTTTTGTTTGTTTGTTTGTTTGTTTGTTTTTTTTTTGTTTGTTTTTGTTCTGTTTTACTTTTTTTTGTAATAAAGACTGGTATATAATTGATGATTTCTTATATGTCATAAGTTCTTTTTTGTCTAGAGAGAATTTAATTTGTGGAAAAATTCCAAATTCATCAGTGCTATTTCAAAATTTTTAAAGCAGATACAATTTTCCAGAGAAAATTTTGCAAAGTTAGAGCGTCCCTTTTTACCACTGTTACATAAAATTATTGATATTGACTGATAAATAAAATAGATAAATAAAACCTATATATAACCTATATATGAAAGTACTTGTATTAACTTGAAGAATGTGAAGCCTACTGTGTTAATTCCCTGAATAGAATTCAGATAGGCTTACCAGAAATGGAGTTCAAAGATATTTTTAAAGTGTGGTTTCAGAAATCTCCAAATTCCGATGTGCAATGGTTACAGTTTAGAAGTTTACATAAAACACTAGTACTGCCTGTAAATCTACCCTAACAAAATGTGTATGACAAGTATGAATTGGATAACATAAAATATAACAATCTGAAATCCATAGTCAAAATACTTTGATTTACCATTGTAAAATTTTTGATACAATAGTAAACTATAGTTTACTATCATAAACAGAAGTTACAAATGTACCTATTAATAGATAGTATTTTTCTGTTAAAGACCATCTTAAAAAAGAGAAAAGAAAGCGACAATTATCCTTTTTGTAACAATGAATGTGAAACTATTTTGTATGTATTTTTCACAAGCAAAGATGTATCGCATACACATGTATATAGAATGAACTATATATTTCTAATACTACGTTTTAATGTTCAAAATGTAATTATTGGAGAGTTTCCACCTCTTAATTCAAACTTTGCCATAAATTTTAGGATTTCATATGCTAAACGGTATACTTTCAACTGTTTAAAAATGTGCTAAAATGGCAAACTAGCGAGTTGAAATGTATTTTAACGTTGAAAATACTGTTTTAAAATTAACTGGGGAGGTTGAGTCTCAATCTCCGTGGGTACAGTGGAAACACGTTGGAAGTCAATTTTGTACATTTTCTGGTCCCCGATAATTCTCTCTCGATATTCGCTTAAGAATTATCAAATTTATTTAGGTTGATGATATGCATCGCTGGACCTCCTTCCAAGAATTTTCAGACCAATGAACTATAGATCTTCAACTAGGACTTGTAGAACCTGCTTATGTCTTGAACATTAAATCCATTGCAAGATTATAAACCTCGTACGTATAAATTGGAGTACGTTTAAATTGACCTTAAGTTCATTGCAAGTTTATATACCGCTTATGTAGAAACTGAACCTTAAATTCATTGCAAGTTTATGAACCGAATACATATAAATTGAACCTTAAATTCATTGCAAGATTATAGATGCTAAGTGTACAACCCTGACCTACGATATATTGTCTTAGGCTGGAAAAAAATCAATTCTTATCATCAGAATCACATGGTACATCGCTTTAATGATTAGTGTATGCAAATATTTTAACAAAAAACGGACAACTCATCATAGCATTTCCCATATTTCTAATGATCGATAATCGTTTCTGCAATTCTAACCTGTATATTGATTGTAGCTAGGGATATAAAATATGGATATCGGTTTCTGTAAAATGATTTACTTTGGCTTATATGTCGAAATGGATTAATATTCACTTTATCGCTAGTAGAGAAGTCGTTCTAGGTCTAAAACGTTGAATAGATTATCACACATTGACAAAAATGTCCCCTAAAACATGGAGAATTGAAAAGCAAAAAGATGTAATATTATTTATATGAGAAAAAAAATAACATGAATAGCAAGAGCCAACAAAAACAACAACGTATCACAGATTTAGACGAAAAATGTATCACAGCCTACAAATGGCGGACACAACCATTATTATATGTTAATGTCTATAACTTTATATGCTTGTAGCGATGACATTATAACATAAAAGAACCACAAAGTCACTAGAAATAATCCAGACGCTATCTTCAAACCCTTTGGTCCGCCTAGTTCACCGTTTCCAAAGGCAGCAACCTTCCGCCGAACCAGCAAAACCAAAATGGCTAAAATTGCACAGGAAGAGTACAAGATCACACTAAATACCAAGGTGTCAGCAGGTACCGTAAAGCTTTCCCCCTGTAAAAGAAAAAGGTGTAAAACGTCATACTGAATGATTACAAAGGATCAGTTGGTTCAATTTTTTAATCATTATGTGATATGATTGTTAAGAGTGCAGGTATGCAAATGAAGCTTCTACAGTCCTTGAACGTTTAAAGCCTTGAAGATAATAACTGCACAAAGGAAGTACTTTTTCGCGGACCATTATGAATGACGACATCTTTTTATTACATTTTTGGTGAATATCGTTTTTAATTCAATTTCTTTTGGTTTAAATGACAGGATAAAACCAAGCAGAACTCTCTTTAACTTTTATTGGGTTATTTATGTCTCCTAATAAGTAAAATATTTCAAATTTCTTCTGTGATTTTGTTAAACACTCAATAAATTGAATGTTGATAAATCGGGGAGATACTCCAGCTTTATTTATTTCAGGGCGTCGGTGCCATTTCATCGCATGATCTGCTAAATGTGAGCAAAATATAGTGATTTCGGTTGAGAATCAAGCTGTCATATCAAGCTGACCATAAATTTTGATATAGAAAGTCCCCTCCCCCTTACCCCCGAAATACACGCACAAAAATGACCCTTTTGCTTTAAAGTTTATGTCAATAATTTTTACCTAAAGCCACAGAGTTTTGGGGGGAGGGATTTCGTTTTAATGATATATATCATGATTGACATGTTGTCTAGCATCCTCACAACATCAGGGGTCCTGAGTCAACACGTTGCCGTTGCAGCGTGTTGACCCAGGGCCCCTGACGTTGTGAGGGTGGTTGTCTAGACAAACCACAGAGGTTCAAAAGTGAAGTTTTTTTTAGCCGAAGGTCTGTAGCTCACTAGTCTAAAACATGGGTGAACACCAGACGAAATTCACAAACCTTGACTTCCCAATATATGGAGGCAATCAGCCATGGGAGCCCCAGGCCGAGGAAGACGTTCACAGCGTTACTTCCGTTGATGTTGCCAATGGAACTGTCGGCGTATTTTTCGTTGATTGCCGCCGTCTTGCTGGCAAATGTATCGGGCATACTGGTGCCCAAGGCAACAAATGTGATAGCGACTACAGTCTTTTCTAACCCAATTAAACATCCGAATATGCTTGCTAAGTCGGATATTAAAGCTGTCATGAGACCAATCAACGCTAGAGACCCAAAAAAGGTGAGATAACCACCAGCAATGGAGGGCGGAGGAATAAAGGCAAACAAAACCTAGAGAAATACAAAGGAAATAGTGTAAGTCGTTTTTCATGTAATGATCATGATATGAATGATTCAATGTTCAAATTTATAAAAGGTATCTATTTTGTAAATCAGAAAACTTAAACGATAAATTGGGAGAGTCGTTATTAAAGTGTGTTTACATTTATAACGTGATTTACCTTCCAGAAAAATGAGATGAAATGTAATACGTAGTCAATGAGTGTGGCGTTCTCAATGTCCCCGCCATTTACATTCATTGCTTCATTAAACTGCTCTTTCCACGAGGTCGTATCTAATCGTAACCCATCCAGATTTTTCTTTGTTTGATTTGCAATTCTCGATACAAGACCATCAAATTCTAAAAGGAAAACACTGAAAATCAAATTCACGAAAAGAAAACTGAAAGGAGTAAATTCGCTCCAGCTATACATGACATTGGGTAAAATGAAGGTGTGTTCCTATTTCGCTTTAACTGCGAAATACAGGTAAGAAAAGGTAAAAAAAAAAAAAAAAAGCACTAAGGTGAAATGGGAATTTTATAACAAGAATATTGTAAAATCAAACCTTGAAAATTAATGAGATGTTTTTATATGCAAAATGAAAAGCACATTTCACAGTTGACATGGCATTCTTGCTGTCCAATTTTAGTTTGAATCAGAAGTACATGTAATTTGACTTCTGAGAAAAAAATGGTCATAAATATATCGTGATAGAAAATTCTTAACATTCTAAAAATCATAAAAATTCAGGTTCAACCGCACCAGACCTTTCAGGTGAACATTTGATTTTTTTAATTGTACCAAAATTGATTGGGAACTTCCAAATTAATACGATTGGTTATGTTTATTTTTGTTGTCCAATCTTGCTGCTTTTGTCAAAACCCTACTCTTCGGGTAGCTAAATCAGCGTATTGCCCTTAAAAAAGAATAATTGTGTAATATTGTCTAACAGATTCTTGATATCCAATGCTAAAGAATTCACAACCGTCACTACTACCACTCTCTCCCAGAAATATTAATTACTCACCGGTGTCATTGACGAGGGTGACTATCGCCTTGCTGATCTTTCCTAGGGAAGAACCGGTTGACGGCGAAAATAGCTCTACCTGGAAACTGTGATCCCTTTCCAACACCTGTACAAGTAGGTGAAATAATAGTGACCTACATCGTTTTTCTATAAATTAAAAACAAATTTAGAAACAAATTTTATTGTGTGTTAGTTTTTATTTTTCTTTCTTTCTGCTGTGTGTACATGGAAATGTCCATAATGGTAATCTCTGTATAAAGGCAAAAAACAAAGGACAAAGCAATTCATGGAACAACAAATCCTGCTTACCTGTAACCTTAGTTAAACCATCATAAGTCAAGTTCATTTTTAAACTGTAAGGTTTGGCTTCTATGCACAAATGATGACAAAAACTTAAGACAATGGATTAAAATTTGTATTCAGAAACCAAACTTTACAATTGAAAAGAAAATTCAGTGCTTACTACATTCAGTGCTTGCTACAAAATCCTAAGTTGTACATGGGTTGTTATGTAAATTCTAAACGAATGGTATTTACATTGTACAACATTAAAATATTTAAAATGCTACGCTAAATTTCTATTAATTAATTCTATCATAATTTTCTTTAAATATATTTACAAAGCAGCAGATATGTATTCAAGTGGTATTGTTTTTATCCTGGTCGGTTGACTTGTTACTGGCTAGATCAGTGCTCTTAGATCACCAGTACTAGAAGTACAGTTACTATTAACAGTAGTTGAATAGGACTGTGGTTTGTATACAACTTGTTACCTTAACGAAAAACTATATCTAAAATCAAACATGGGACTTTTTCTTTGTTTAGTTGAAAGAAGAAATTTCGGTATGAATAAAAAAAGTGAAAATAATAGCTTTAAAAAGAAGTACCTTTGTCTTGGACAACAATTGGAAATATTCTGATGGCATAGTTAGAAATGCATTAGTTATTCTGTAACCAAAATACATGCATTACACATCATGAGATCTGAGGTTTGATTTATTTTAATTTTAAAAATCACATCACTTGAAACATACATATTGTTAAGCCATTATTTACACACTGTCAGGCCATTCCAAGTTTTTTCTATGTTTAGCGTCCGCGTGCGCCTTGGTTTTTGACACCACATATCACAAAAAACAAACAAAGTCATGAGTCCTCAAATTGAATATTCTGGTCAAAATCACTGAATTCTGTCAATTTCTCAAAATATTTGTCTACAATATGTCAAATTAGGATATTGTAAGCATTGAATACCTTGATTTTGCTGAAGAATAGGTTTTTTTCTGCGAGAAAAATAGAATAATGAAATCAAATCCTTTGAGCGACGTTATTTTTATGACTACTAGACTTTGACACATTCATGTTGTAAGGTACTTTTGAAATAAACAATGAATGTGAATATAATTCTGGGGGTTTTTTTGTTTGTGTTTTGTTTTGTTTGTTTGGTTTTTTTTTTTCAAAATTTTTCAAAATTGTTGCGTAACGGCGTAGCGCAGAATGGATTTGATCCCCAGTTAGCTATAAATCAAGTCTTGAGTTCGAATCACGCCGGAGCTTACATAAATTTCACCTTTCCAAACAAATTTAATAAAAGAAATTATGGATATTTATTGAAAATATGACATCAACAAAGAGTTGAGCACTGCTGATACATATCAAGCAAAGTAATGAAAATGAAGAAATGTACTAAGCTGGTATTTTTACACAATCAGTTATTAAACTTACGGTGTAAAAAAATTTGTAACAATTTTAACACTGCAGGTCTCAGCTTGTTCAAAATATGACCTCAACAATAAAAGACTTAAGCACTACTAATACATATACTTTATATATACACAGGTAATAGACATGTATATAATCTGTAAAAGCAGAAATGAAAATGGACAAATGTGGTACACTGGTATTTTTACACAATTTAGCAGATGTGAAGCAGAACAGATTATCTTGCAAATACCCCCCCGCCCCCCCAAAAAAACATACTGGTTGTTCAAGAGATCATAATAAAAATTATGAATATCAAATGTACTTTATATATGATATAAGAAAATGCTCTCAAGACTGTCTGTTTTGATAAAAGTTAATGTAATATCCTTGAATTAGTACATAGAAAAAGTAATAAAAATAGAAGCTTAATTGAGAAAAAATAAAAACAAAATTGGTAATCTTCAAGTACCAATGATGTTTAAAATATATAAAACAAAAACAGTACTCTTCCGATTTATCAGTATTAAAGGCCAAAATTCAAGTCTATAATTTTAATATAGTAGTTATTGTAATTTTTGGCGGAAAAAGAATGCCTACTTCACTAAGATGTGATTCTAGCTGGAGTTGTAACCCCCCCCCCTTCCTCTCAAAAAAGCATAAAAGAAAGGAAGGATAAAATAAAATCGGGTAGTTTCATTAATATTGCTCATACGATCATGAGTTTTTTGCCTCCGTTGAGATGGCCAGAGACATAAATAACATATAATAAATGTGTCTCCGAGATGGCGAATGATTACCCACGTGGCCACAATATCACATTTACATGGATAAACTCAGAAACGATAATACAAATACGTGTAAATTTTCATTGGAAATTTGCTATATTTCTGTTCATATATATTTATAATTTCTTATTAGAGAAATCATAAAATAACAAATATATATCTACTTAGTATTTACTTTCGTCTTCTCTGATTTGAGCACCGTGATTTAGCGTGAATGTAATGTGCAATCGCAAGATTGTAAAATCCAAAAAATCCAGATGATTTCCGGAATTTTTTGAGGAATTTTCGTTGATTATTAATTAGCGAAGCTTAATTGAGAAAAAATAAAAACAAATTGGTAATCTTCAAGTACCAATGATGTTTAAAATATATAAAACAAAAGACAGTGCTCTTCCGATTTATCGGTATTAAAGGCCAAAAATTCAAATCTATAATTTTAATATAGTAGTATAGATAAAGTTTGTGTTTTATTTTTTGGTTTGTGTGTTTTTTGCGAATAGGTAGATAGGTTTTTGAAAGATGGGTAGACGCTAAACAGAGAAAAAAAAACTTGCCAATGGAATGGCCTGACTTGTCTACGGATTTTTCGTTTGCCCGATCATGACAATAAGCACACGCCTGCATTCGGCAAACCTCGGCTGATTCCGTCACCTTCATCAAACATCGGCTGTACTAGGAAACTTGATATGCGTCTCCGCTTAACATTTGTGATAAGGCTGCCTGTTTACCGCTTAGGGAAAACGTAACGCTTTGAAAACGATAATAAACATGCATCTGATATACGATGAAAATTTTCAAAAGCATACAGGTTACACTAAGAATAACACTTACCAAGAAAAATGCACTTAGTTTCTTTACATAATCACATGTTTGTTAACGGATCGAATTCAGCACTGTGCACGTGTAAATGTAGGGCGCAGCCATATTGCGTATAAAGTAGCTCCGGCTCAATGGAGGTTTACATGATACAGCCGAGGTTTGATGAGGTACGAATCGGCCGAGGTGTGCCGAGTGCACACGCCTGGTGTGACCGGTGGACAGGGGATGCTTACTTCCCCATGGCACCTGGTCCCACCTCTGATATTTTTAAAGGTCCTTTTTTGCTCTGCTCCAAATTTGTATTATTTCAATGGACTTTTTAAGCTTGAATACCTTTCGTTTTCTACATATTTCATTACTAATCTTCAACTTTCAGATTCCCTTTCATTGTTTTATTCTGTTTAAGTAAAGAGTAACTAGATTGACTCTTTTTTTCTGGTATACTGCCGTCTTTATTTGGTTGCCGTTTTATTGCGCCATGGTGTACAAGTCTTTGAAACCATTTAACGCGGCACGAATTCTTCCATGGTATTTTCAACACATTGATGTGGTTTCAGTAGATATATTAAAACTTCACTGTCTACTTGGTGTCTATTGAACGATAATAACAAGGTTTTTTTTGTTCAGCTTGGCGTGGGAATTGGTTGCTGTATTAGGGGATAATAAACTTGATAATATTCTCGAAACAGGTAGTAACTTGGATCTGACAACTGGAGTCCAGTCGGATACAATACCACATGATTTCATATCGGTAGCTCACACAAAATATATTTCGGAAGTGACGTCATATGTTACCTGTTCTTTTCCGTCATGAATCTGATTGAATTAGAATAATAACCCACATTAAGATAATTTAAAAATATCAGGAAAAAAAAGAAGTGAAGTGAATTCAAAAATACTTATTTTTGTTTAAATTTTATTCATCTATATATTGAATAAAAATATATAGCGAATTTTAAAATATTATAAACTTCAATTCCAATATGCGATTTCAGGATAATAATACACATTGTATTTTAGTTAACCTGTAAACTTCAAAAGTTATTTATACTTTCAATTAAGACAGAAGCTCAAGATTGAGTCCCATGAAGCCACTAATGAACCACTGAAACGACTCCTGTGATTAATCGAAGCCCCGTGTTTGTTACGTTCGCAATAAACTACTCAACTTTGAAAATCAATCGATATCTGTGATGTGTAAAACTCACCATTCATAGAGTAATAATCTATATTACATTTAACATTAGAAAAATTGATTCTAGATGAATATGAGATTTACTTTGAAACTGATCATGATATTAGTTGTTGCAATTGCTTGTAGAATGCGAGCGATGCCATCTATGATATTTGCATATGGATACTTAATAGGGTAATAAAAACATGATAAAATATAAATTGTTTGGATTATTGAAATAAGAAATAAACCTTAAAAGGCGATCAGTTGTCATTTATAGGGACCACAAAATTTTACATTTTCAAACGTAAAAAAAACTTACATCAGTCTCGAGGATTTTTAGATTGATGGTTTTGCTTGTCTCCCCATGTTCAAAAGTTAGCGTTCCTTCTCCTCCTGTATAGTCTTTGTTGTGAACCGCTGTAAGATCTTTGGTGCGCCACCTAACGGTGACTGTACCGTCTGCTCCGTTCACTCGGTTGACAAAAATTTGAGCACATTCGTTGCTTTCCCGGATAATATAGCTGGGTTTTGAAAATTCTATTTTACCCGGTTCTACAAGAAAGACAAAAACAGTCAAAAAAATTACGCTCAATATTGGAGAAGAGTATTTTCCCTTTAAAATCGTTTCCTTTATAACGCTTTACCAATGTTTTACTGATGTTGGAGCGCTCGGTAAGATGATGAACCGCTATGACATTCCTTACGTCAGAGTAGGCGGAATCAGCTATATCTTGTTTGCATTTTGCGGGTAAACGAAATATACATCACTTTTATATTGGCCTTTCCTAATCTTTGAAGAGCATTTAATGCACTAAGATAAAGTATTTTTCTTTAATTTTTATTCATCTATTATTTATAAATTTACCTTGCCATAACATGGTATTCATCGCAAAAATGGAAGCTAGTGCAGGATACGTTATGATAAAAAGTAAAAGGTATTACATAACAATTATTGACTTTGGTTTGGGTAACATGCATTTTGCCGAATCCTCGAACCTAGGGACTTGATTTGTTCTTTGGTCCGATAAAAGGCATTCTGCCCTCAATGTATATTGTATAGTGATTACTATTTTTGTAATATTTACCATCATCATTTATAATGGTAATTTGGTTAATTGCCATTTTTCCTATCACGACATCTTTTTGTTCGTGAGGTAAACTCAGCTTGACAAAGAAGATTTCATCTGGTTCCCATTCGTCGTCATCTATGATTTCAATGTAGACCTCGCGTAACCTCTCATTGACGGCGAACGTAATATCTTCTTTCAAAGGCTTGTAATCGCTTCCCTCCTCGGCACTTCCGTCGATTGTTTCTACTCTGTTGACGAAAAGTGCATAATTATTGACATAAAAGTTATTATCTTATATTTGATGTCAAAGATCGTATAATATACACTGTACAATTATACGCTCAAGCACACATATATTGGAACGTCTTGGTGTTTTTTTTTTCTTCTATAAAATGAATCCTTTTGATATGATTTGTTCAAAATAAAATCAGTGAATACTTTATGACAAAATGACGTACCTGACTGTGACAGGGATGTCCACTTTGCCGTATCGCCTTATACCCACTCGGACTTTCCCCTCATTCTCCAATACTGCAACAGAGGAAGCCGTAAATTCCACCACAGCCCGCGTTCCACTCTCGCTTAGATCCACCGTGGATACATCCATATTTTCGTTCATGTGTTGTTCCATTTCTTTTTGTCTATTTATTTTTTCATAGAGCTGAAAAAAAATTATTTAGCTGTATTATAAGTATGTTAGATAAGTATGTTAAATATATTTTAAATATCGGTATCCTCTATGACACAACACAACTAAAGAGCTAATTAGCATTTTTTTTTAATCTAGTCAAGGAATTTTATCACATTTTAATTTTTGTATTTGCCATTTTCTGGGAAGATAGACTTCCGTATCAAAATTGATATTCCTACTGCACATGTAGTACAAAGGCCTACTGTATTTTTCGTCAGTGAAGGAAATGATACATTTCACTGCTTAGTTTTTTTTAATGGGCAATGTTTTTTTTTATGTTTGTTTTTTGGTTGCTTTCCACTACATATGTACCTCTTTCAAAGTGTGGTTAATCTTGGGAAGAAGTCGGTGGCCGCCAGTAAGGCCCCTGACGGCGTGTACCCGGTACCACCCCGCGTTGTGGTGGTGGTGTTCCTGTAACTGTTTAGTCAGTAGAAGTGTTGCCTCGTCCTCCGTCAGTTCTTTATGGTTCCTGCTCAGATCCTTCGCCATGTGAATGATGTCTACCGTGGCTTCCGATTCGTCGTCTGCATCAATCTTGCTAAATTCTAAAATAAAGGGTAAAAGTTGTTCCAAATTTTCTTGCATTATAGATAAAATTGTAAATTTCGACTTGTGTCACATTGAAGGCCTTTCTGTCTATACTGCATCTGTTGATTATGCTTGATTTGCATATAGGATAACACTTGGCAAATGTTCAAAAAACCAAAAAGTAAAATCTAGTACTGTATTGATTTAAAGGTTCGATTGATGTATAAAAATAAGGAAAACCTTGATAATGGAATCGACATTAAATATTTATTTGCAAATGATAAAACGAAAGACAATAGTGGACCAAATGGTACATAAAAGATTATATCAGGAAACGTGATCGATGCTCATTTGTCTTTCTCAAATAGTTCATACACTTTTAGCATGGTGTTGCTGTTAGCTATACTAATATCTGTCTATGGGACATGATAGATTTACATATTAATATTTAACATGTTTATACAACTAAAATATGAGAATGCTTTTATGAAAAGTAACACATTAAGTAAAAATGACAAAAATAAAGTTCATGGTGGCCAGATATAGTCTCCAAAGCAAAATATATTGTTTTTCTTATATTTACAATGAATTTTTCGTTGACATTCTGGTATTTAAACTTCAATTTCCCGTGCTTCATAATACAGGTAGTTAGAATTTAAACAGTACTCTACACTGAACAATATCCACCGAAAACTTTAAGAACCATTTCTATGACCTAAACCACAATTTAGTAAAAGTATATTACAATTTATTAAGACTTGCTTGCTTTGCTTTGAATGTGCTTATGGATCGCGCAATGTTGAGAAATCCCAACACCCAAATAAGTAGCTTTCAGTGTCAGTAAATGTGTTGGAATTAACTTTCTTTAGTGACAAATTACTCTCTCTCAAATCTCATGAGAATATAGAAACTGTATGGCTCGTTAAATATTTCACTGACGTCGCCATGTTAATTCTAATTAGGTAACATATTGTAGACATTGGCAGTGTCCTTTGGGAAATTTGGAATTAAAGTTCAATTAATTTAAATTATTTAGAATTCAAAAAACGTATCCTTTCAAGATTAGAGGTAGCTCAAAAATTGATAGTTGCTTTGTTTAAGTGGTATAAATTCTAGCATGTCTAAATGAAAACTACGTAGGAAAGGGGGACATCACATGAAATACATTTTATATAGTTGAACTTTTATGATCTTTCCTATTCAAAGTAAAATTCATGGTCATGTAACATCTAATATAATATATTTATGAATACTAAGCACCATCCAAACGTCCTTAGTACTTTGTCGAATTAGAGAAAATGAGTACTAACCCGCCTCGATAACCACCCCCCCCCCCAAATCATCTAAAATTACTATTATTATTATACAGTTAAAGTATATCATTGAGGGAGTTAGCAAGATTCCAGTTCTCCAAGGCCAGGACTATTTCCCGAGGCGAAGCCGAGGGAAATAGTCCTGGTCGAGGTGAACTGGAATTTTAACTGTTTTATTATGCCGATACAAACGTAAAATTTAGAAGATTCAGATAGCGTGATATCATAACAGGGATTAGCTCACTGAACTTACACACGGAGATTAGTCCATTCACATATCATACCAATGTAAAAGTAAATCTAGAGGATTACGGATAATCTGGAATTAGCTTTTGGTGCAGGGATTAGCTCACTTGACTAACGCACGGAGATTATTCATAGTCCATTCATAACGATTTCTAGGGAATTGGTCACATCTAACGATCTAATGTTATACAGGGAAAATTCAGTAGAGGTATAATAAATAAAACTAACATCTAAACTACAGAATACGCATTTATTAAGCTGAATAAAGACCATCACAAATAACAAAACAATCATCTTTAATATAACATTTGCTTCATATGTTAGGATTTTTTCCCCCAACTGCTATGAATAACGTTAAATCTTATAAACCAATCAAATTAAAATAAGTATTTGATTCCTGAATCAAGGAACGGAACAGACATATCCCTTTCTCAGACACTCCTTTCAAAACTTTAATGTAAGCCCCGCAGACCATAATATTGACCTATACTATACGAAGACAATTTGATTTCTTTTGTCTTTTTAGAAAAAAAAAATTTCTTTGTCGACGAAATCGGATATAGTGATTCGTCTGCCTCCTGGTGTATATCTCCGCCATCTTTGCCCTTCCTCATATTTTATACAAAGACGCCATAATTGGTTAGGTAGTAACACAGTAGCGTAGCAAAGAGTGTTAAGAACTGGACTTAAAGTCACTTGAACAAGATCACAGACTGGAACAATAAAATTCTTGTCTGGTACATAATTTTGTAATGGAGAAATTTTCAAGGCTCACACTTTACACAAAGTAAGCTTATGATCTGAGGGTATGATGTGACCTTGACCTAAGATCGATTTATAAGGTAATCTCATCGAGATATGTTGGCCTACCTTTTAACTTTGAAATTGGTTGATTAATTATTTGTTATTTTAGGTCCCCTCCAATATTATTTCACTCCTATGAGATGTCACAGGATTCCGGCGAAGGGCCTTAATTTACTAGGCATTCAACATTTTGGTTTCATTATTATACCAACGTCCTCTCAATTTTAGAGGTCTCATCCGAAAGACCCGCAACTTACACTTCAACAGTGCCGTGCGCAATTTTGTAATGGATAAACATTACTACCTCATGTTTGGTACAAGGAAAGTACTAGTGTATGATTAGAGGGTATGTCGGGACGATGACTTAAGGCCATTTGATTGGACGGGATCAAGAGCACATGAATTGGAAGCATTAAATTCATACCTGGTCCAGAATTTTGTTATTAAGCAATTTTAAGTGGCGTAACAGTTAATCGAATCACTCTCGTTTCTCAAGCTGATATTAAATATGACTTAGATCAAGTTAATCGTATTTAAATATTTTCAAGAATCGAATGAAATGAACTTATATTGACTTATATGAAATGAACTTATATTGACTCCAGAGTGGGGAAAAAGTGACTCAAAAGACCGAAAACAAAACTAGGCGAACGGTGTTGGAACGAATTGTCATGTCACCTAAAACGGCAGATACATATATAGTTTCTATGGTCTCAATTATGGTCTCAATTTCAGGCAGCTAGATACATGTGGGGAATGTTTTGTTGTAAGGTACTAGAACAAAATGTTAATTTCACACGTTAAGTAACATTTTAGATTGTAGCTTAAAAATACAGAGATAACCTCGAACCAACGTCAGTGTGTGTGTGTGTGAGGGTGTGTGTGTGTGTGTGTGTGTGTGCAATCTATACTATTAAATTAATTAAACTTTGCAAATAAGCTCCGAAACGCCTGCATCAGAGTTCATACTTACTCCTCTAAGAATACACTAGGTAGGAGGTGATGTCCGTAAACTATATTTGGATTTCACTTGCATAGTAATTATCGTAAATTTAATTAAAAGTCTACGTTCTTTTTCGATAAACAGCTCAGAAATAGCAAAAAAGAGAGTACGGTGGTGGTTACGGTTGGCGGATCTAAGTTACCTGCGATTTAATGAAACTGACAACAAGCAATCGTGTATTTATTTCATAAAACGTCATTACTGAATTATCCGATCAAAACTTGAATTAAGTGATATAAACTAAATAAGGTGTGATAACTGATAAAAAAGCAAAAATGTGCAAATCGTTTTCGTTATTCACCGATCTTAATCTTGACGGAAGTTTCTAGAACATCATATGACATCGAGCCCGATGTTGAAAGATAAAACGAGGCGATTATGAATATACAAAAAAGCTTTGGTGTAAATGGGCGTGGAAATAATGGTAAAGCAATTGAAAACACTATATAAGTTGTGAATATATTTATGTATCGAAAGATTATTGGTAGGATATACTAATAAATTTATCAGTAAAATGTGCATATTCGCCACTGAGAGCATCATGGCAACGAACCCGAAGTACAGTTTGTATTTCTTAATAAACTTAATTACATGTAAAGAGAAAATGTCAGTTAATAAATATGGTATTGTTTAAATATAACTTAAGCTGTTAAAAGTTTTTGCTCTAATCAATACATTTCAGCGGGTTTTTTTTTCTTTCTGCAAACAGTCTGTTTCAAATACTAGGCCTATACCTAAGGTGTTAAAAGCTAATTTTTACAAAAAATGTGCTGAAAAAGTCTTTATCAGTTCTTATGATTTCTAGCTCTATCAACAAATGTCCATTTTCAGCATATGCTGATTATGATACAACACTCGCTGTTATTATATTGAAAACCTAGTTTAGTACTTGCAGAAGCTTTCCGGAAGTTTTGGAGTCGTTCGTGCGATATTGGTAATCGGATGAAAAATCAGTCTTCATAACAGGAAGGATTGGTAAAAAAAATCCAGAGCGTTGACCAAGAAAACCTCGTTAGTCATCCTTACAGCAGGCGCGTAATGTTGTTAATGTTCTGTCATAACGTCTAACAGGCCAATAGACAATTAAGTATCCAATATGATGGCGCTAAGATTAAGTGTTCTATCAATTTAGTCAATATTAACTACACTGTTACACGACAATTTCAAAATTGGATTATCTTATGCACATGTAAACAAAATGACTTTCTTTGTTTTTTTTTTTCTTTTCCAGTTTACAAAATGGAATCATATAAATTTAATCATCGATTTTTTTGTGTTGACCTTCATCGATTCTAAAAAACAATACCACTCGAATCATTTGTTTCCAACATAAATTTGATGGTGAAATAAATATTTAATCTTGTTTATCTTCCGTAAATATATCACTCATTAGTAAAGTGCGTCAATCATGTTCAATTATATGAAACCTGCTCCTGTTCTCTTAAGTAATATTCGAGCCTTAAAGTTTTGATACAGCTATTCTTTGACGTAATTTAAGATGCACCATCCTTTTATTTCCGACGTTATCGTATTACGTCAGGTGGTCGAGTGAGCACGATTAAGGTTGTGGTCTAACTAATAACAAAGAAATTATTTCTAAACAATCGACAGAAGAGATTCGATTATTCTGATAGCAACCAAAATCGAGACCATGCTAAATCATGATATCTGAGCTTCAATTAGCTACAGATTTGTAGCTCGCTGGTCTAAAAAAAAATATGGGATGCACGACAGAAAGCTACGGTGCCAACCATAGAAAAAAATGTATATTTATCGCGCACAAAAAAGTTGTGCTCAGTTCTGGATTTATACCTCAACCACACCACACAAAAGCTCAGTTTCAAGATAATCCTTAGACCTCTGTCAGCTTGTCTGTAGTCGAAATCTGCATGAAGAGCGTTGGGCAGAACTGTTGGTTATAGGAAATGTTTTGATGTGGAAATAGTGAGAGATATGTAAGGAACATACGATTAGTAATTTTTTGAGATTGTAGTTTAAATACACGAGAAATAAATCGAGAAATAGCGCACTTTTTGTGCGCAATAAATATGTACTTTTACAATGGTAGGCACTGTAGCTCTCTAGTCGTCCATCCCATTTTTTTTTATTAGACCAGCGAGCTGCATATCTGCCAGGCCCTTAGAACGCAGGGGGGAGGGCAGGGAGGCACGGCCCTCAATTTTTTCTGAGTAAGTTATTTTGCTATAGTAAACTTTCATTTAGATGCTGGTTGCCCCCTCCCTACTTTCTGTTGCTGTAAGGTCGAGCACTGGCAAATTACAGGATTTGGGCAGTTATTTTTTAGGGGGGGAGGTCCCCCTCCCACTTTTGAAAATGTTGCTACGGGTCTATCTGCAGACAAGCCTCAACAGACAAACGGATAACACTTACTTTGACATGTATACCTATTTCGCTTACATAAAGACCTATTCCGCTTACTTTGACTTACCTATTCCGTGTATCATGATATACTTATTCCGCTTACTTTGACTTACCTATGCCTATTTCCAGTTCTGAGGAGGTTTTATTTCTCCGCTTGCACCAACAACCTTTGTCCACACCAAACGCTGTCATAAGAAGAATGGGGAACATACAAAACGTTATCACGCTCTCAAATATATCAACAACGCCCGGTGTCACCCACTTTAAAACCACTACCATCCAAATATAGGCACACATACTAAAGCAAGTACACGTGATATATACAGGCATGCTTTTAATTTTGCGAATTTCTCCATCTGGAATGCAAATGACACAAATTCCTGTAATAACTAGAAGATTAAATGCTGCTGAACCGACAATAGTTCCAGGACCAAGTTCCCCTGCTTTGAATTCGTTTCCGACTATTTCTATAACAGACAATAAAATCTCTGGAGCACTTGTACCAAAAGCCATCAGACTCAGATTGGCCACTGTATCGTTCCAGACTTTGACTTCTAACATTTTATCTTCTTTTTTCTCGGCATTTGGAATGCGAATAATTTTTGTTTTACTGGTTATTTTCTCGATTCCACACATGAAAGAGTCTGCAACTATTGATGTGCCCATGAAGCACCAGAACATCGCTATAAGATAGAGGAAGATCCGCACCCCTATCGGCCACGTGTATTCACTCATAACCGGAAGTAGAAGTCCCTCGTAGGAACACGTGTAGTTGTAGAGGTTTACCATGTTTACCCTCTCTTTTTTTCAATTGACAACTACCTGAAAATAAGGAGTAAAATAACAATTAGCTAAAAATGCATCAATCACAAGTTCGGGGTGTATCGCGTCATACGAGCCGATTTAATCAATTATCTAGTGTATTTTTTTTTTACTTGGCAACACTGATACAAACTTAAAAGATTCTGATGGAGAAAGCAAACTTGCTGTTTCATTGTACAGGAAACCGAAATGCCATTATGGAACCGAATTTAACACAGGAAAAAATGAATGTCTGAATGTGTCATCAAAGAAATTAGAACAAACGCATAAAATTTCTAATTTAAGCTTCTGTACGACAAATTCTTTAAACTGAATTTCAAAGTAAGGTAAATCCGTTCGATATCAGAGCTGCAGAGAAAACTTCTAGACAGACTGCTTGACATCAATTCTAATCGCGTAAATTAACACCATAAATAAATGAAGCATTGATTACCCGTCTATTTGAAATAAAAAGTGATGACCAAATCATTAATAATAATATTTATATAGCCCAAATGCTTAATTTCAGGCTCATTTAAATAAGTAATACTCATGCTTTGTTGAAATGCAATGAACAATATCAATTGTCAATTCAATTCTTCTATATGTCTTTTACATGTATTCATACTTTTAAAACTCTAAAACGTAAACATGAATAATGATTATAAAAAGTAAACATTTCTATTTATACTGGACCGATTTTGTTGCACTATCGTTTTGTCCTTTCGATTATTTTGCAGTTTTCTCTTTCAATTGGAACACAATTTTCATTGCTATCTTTTTTTTTAAATGATGTTTTTTCTTCTCTTTCCTATATCAAAAATATATAAATTTGAAAGTATTGAGGAAAAATCAAAACGTACAAACCGTGGATTTTTGGGAATCATAATCCATTAATTCTTGTATGTATAGATATTTTACAGTATACTTGTACAATTTATATAAAAAACGATATTCTTCTAAAAATGACCGGACACCTAAAATGTCCTCGCAATTAAAGCGACGTGTGTTACGAAATAATCCAAGGATTACTATAAACCATATTTCAATAACGTGTCAAACTGAACAATAGTGTGACATAATTGTTGATTTAAACTTCATAAAAATATGATTTCTCCTGCATTGACCATTGTTTTCCAGCTCAGTAGAAAATGCCCTATTGAAAAAGAGAGTCCGAAACGTAGCACTGTCCAGGGAAATATGGAATTATGCAATACCTAGTAAATAACATGGAAATATATATAGAAGCAAAATCAAGTTTTAATAATTATTCTTTTAAATTTTAAACATTTTAGATTTATATTACACAAAGTAAGACAAATATTTCTATATGCATTTAAAGGACAAATACTACATTCGAAATTGGATTGGATGATCTTCTCTCCTTTATGTTATATACGCCTTTCATTATTTATTAGCTTTTCTGTTAAAAATCTTCAGCGGTGTTGAAATACTGATTCAAATTTCTTAAATGATTTATATTTTGATATCATTTATATTTATAATTTTATTGCGCACATGTCTTATTGTTTTACTATTAATGTACTAATTTCAGCCAAAAGCTCATTATAAATAGCTTGTGTTGTCTTTTGACTGCCATACTAACTTTAAATAAAGCTTATCTTGCGGGTACACGATGCGTTTTGGACAGCAATTCTGGAGGGTCGGGGAATAAAACAAATCAAATTTATGTGCCTTCAAGTAATATTTCTTCAACAAGAAAAACAAAGAAACGACAAAAAAAAACTATATTTGGCCTATCCATGCATAAACGATTGATTCCTATTAATAAGAAACTGAATTTGTTTAAATCCCACTTTCCCATTCACCGCGAAAGTTAATCCTTCAAGAGTCACACAGTGTGTGTCATTCAAAGACTGTTGATTTGAGATGAACATTCTTTTTTTAATCTTATGAATTTCATACTAATTCTAAAGTTTGGCTTGTCATAATTTCAGATTATATTGACACAACTATTACATTAGAATATTTTCATTATTGAAAAATCTGATTGAAAATGCATGGGATTAAGAAAGATCTCGCAGACCATAAAAAAAAACACCTTGAGAGACATACTTCATAAAAACCAGAAGTAATTGCACTAAGTCACATTGCATCGGACATTATCATCAAGGAACCTCGGGGATTTCCGGGAAATCAGTAATTTAGATTGAAAATCATATGTCATCGCATTGAAATCAAAACAGCTTTTTTTTTAAAGTTGATTTTTGTGCCATTATCTTTAGCAAAAGAGAATTACAAACCTCTTTTTGAACATATCTGTGCTTCCTAAAGTAATTACTTTGTTTAATATACTTTGTTGCGTTTTCTATCATTTTCAGTTTTGAGTGATACAGTCACTATAAGAAAGGAAAATAAGCATGCATAAAACTAATACAATGTATGTGTATTTATTCATTCTTAACCGCATTACATAAATAGCTGAACTTTTAGGATATTTCTTATTAAAGAAATGTACTAACGTGTATTCTTAGGTGAGAGGAAAGCTCTTTTTACAGTGTAGTATATGATTTTTTACTAGACTTGCTTCTTTTATCCATGTTGGTTTATTGCTTTCTGTGTATTTTTTCTTTAAAATTAAATTGGAAAAAATTATGACGCTAGCATATTTACTTACGCCAACTCTCTGAACAAAATGACCTATAATGCAATCACAGACACCTTTCTCTTCATAAAAAAATTACCCTTATATTTAGGGGAAAAAAATGGAAAAATAAACTTTGAACTAGCCATGAAACTAATTATGGGATGGGGAGATGAATTCGCGCCTTCCGTTTGTATCATGCCTTTCCCATCTACAGCAAAAAGATAGTCATGCGAGGATTGTGTGGAATATAATACATAAAATAAGATTTACAACGGTTTTGATTTGAAAAAAGTTATTTACAAAAGACATGGATACTTTGACATGTTTTGCAGACTCTAGCAATAAAATTATAGAACATACGAAAAAAAAAATATTCGCAAGATTACGATCATTTAGTCACAACGCACATAACATAGTCAAGTAATCTCTCCATTATCATTAAAAGATAACAAATAATAATACGTGCATCATTTTCTATCTCAAGACATTTCAAAAAATAAGAAAATGACATTCTGGTTCGATTAACAATAAATATAAGCCTACGACGGTGATGTGTTGCCGAGGAATTCACCAAGAACCCGCGTGATAACATTAAAAACACCGGATTCTTTCTGCTGGAAATTGAAGCGAACACGAATCTTGATTTTTTTTTTATTTTATGCTATTCAATCTTTTTTATTTTACATCTTAGCGTTGGTATCAAATGACCTTGGAAACACAATAAATTACAATGTTTGTGATTATGATAGTTCGATATCGAAACAATTAAGTTTTATTTTTGTTTATCGATAGCGAGAGTATTTCTTAGAATAGATGGTAATGGAATATATCATTTAACAAACTAAAGCACAGTTAATCAATGGCAGGAATTTGGTTTTGGTCGTTGACAAATGTCGATAGCAGCTCTTTACGACTTCTGCTCTGGGCAATGAATGGCTAATTTCTGACACGGAGACAAATGTGTTAAATAAATAAATTCGGTCACAGTATACCCAAAAGCAAATTCACAGAGAAATATTTTTTTAAAGAAAGTAATTTCGAATTTTTACTCAATATTTTTTTTTGGTGGGGGGGGGGGGGGGATTTAAAGAAAAAAAATATGAGGGAAAAAAAACTGAATAAATAATTTATCTATATCAGATATTATGTTTCATCTATACATGTATTTTTAATTTAAGAAAGAAAAAAATAATAACCACAAACAAACAAACAAACAAACCAATAAGCAGACACAAAACAAAAAAAATCTTACCTTAAAGTAGGTTTTGTTTGTTATACCCATGATCCAAGAAGTTTGAATCCTCGCCACGTCAAGCTTTCAATGAGTACATGAATCTTTAATCGTTCCGTCTTTCACTGCGGGCCAATGTTAACAGTTTCAAATAAAAATTTAAATGATGCAGAAGGTATTATGCATAATGTTGATGGACTAACCATAGCGACTGATTTCAGTGAAAGTAGCAGATCGCTGTTCATCGTTCCACGCAGATCGATGAGAAGTACCCGGTTTCAGCATATTGCCCTTACTTACTTCGTACAAATATTTGATCATTGGCCGAGGAGCCTCCACCAGGTTATTTCGTCATATCAAAAGATGGCCAACTTTGATACAGAGGCGATTTGCAAATGGTATCACCTAATCAACAATCGATTAGGATCCCAAACACTATTATCGATCAAATGAAACAGAATAAATGGCAGAGGTGACTTGAAGAATTTAGTATTGACAGCCATTTGAGAACCTCAGTTTGCAAATTGATTGATTTGAATCGTTTTAAAGCCGGTTATATCTTAAAAGATAAAGATGTGGATGTTCAATATTCTTTTAATATAAAGCCCCATGAGAAGTACCGTAAACATCTGAAGAGGTTGTAACCTTGGAAAAACATAAACCAAAGAGAGCACCAGATTTCCGGTAGATGGTTATTAAAAGGCCATAATTCTATTAGAAGTCACAGCAGATATTGGCAGATCGCAAAAATATTCCTAAATTAAAGAGATTAATGTACACTATGTTTATTGAAATGGAAACAAAAATTCTAGTATTATAAATCATGAATAATTTGTTACAGTTTGTATGTTGTTTAATTAACGTCCCTCTCGAGAATTTTTCACTCATTTGGAGACTCCACCACTTGCCCATGGAGGGCTGCAAAGAACCACGCACCCTAACTCTCGATTCCCGCCTACATTTTACATCCATTTAATTCAATATAAATGGCAATTTGGCCATGAAAACTTAATTGAATGGAAAGAAGAGTTCATTATTAATTGATTAATAATTTTAAAACTAGTGTCAAACACTTAATTGCTCTTATTTACGACTCTTTTCATAAAACTTTAGCTAATGTAAGAAAAAAATTACCTGGGCAATTATTATTCCCACATACCTAATGTAATTAAATTCATGGAACTAATGTCAACTAAAAACGAAAAAATGCTGAAAAAACTATGTATGTTTATCTTAAAAATTTATGATGCTGTCTGTCCTCCTTGATATATTTTTCCCTCTCTTATTTATTTATTTTCTTTTTCAATCATCTGTCATGTTTTTTGTTTTGTATATGTACCTCTGACCAGATTGTATATAATGTATATATGTTATTAATGAATCCCATGTACCAATATTTTGGTTTGGGTGAATAAATTGAACTTGAACTTGAACATAAGGGGGGTTGAAAAACGCAATTTCTACCAAAATATAAGAGTTATATCTCTTTTTCCCAAATAAGTTATGTTTTATGAAAATTCACAAAAATATCTATATAAATATGAAAAAAATCATTCAAATATGTTAACTTTTCTTTTGAAATTTGACTTGGAGGTAGGCGGCACTTGTGGACAGACCCCCCCCCCCCCTCCGATATTGAACTGCAGGGCTTGTTGGACATTTTTTCATAAATTATATTTATTGCACTTATTCGTCATGTGTACCATAGGAAAAAATCGTGAAAACGCCAAAATGATTGTTCCACACAAAAATACCCCACTTTACAATGTACGATATACATTTTGGGGTTTTCACGATTTTTTCCTATATATGGCAAAAAAATATGTTCGTTTTCCGGGGGTCCTGTTCGTTTTCCGGGGGTCCTGTCCACAAGTACCTGTGGTTGATCTGTAGTGATCGTTGACAAAAATCCAACATCATATACATGTAATGTAAATCACTTTTTTATTCATGAGTACTTTATATGTACTTTATGCCATGTTCGACATTATAAGAAACATAGGTAATCAGAGATTACAGAGCTCACCTCAACGAATGTTGTCTTTAACTAAGGCAAAGTCTCACTCTAAACTTATACATGTAATCTAGTAGTGTGCATCCCTAGATGCAACATTTATGCAATTTTGGTCTTGCAGTTACTTGGGAATGGACTTATCTAAAAATTTTAAACGAGTCACTCATCCAGAAAATGTAAGTCAAAATTTAGGTCAGATCCAGCATCCGAAGCAAGTCCAGTAGTGTGCATCCTTAGGTGTATCATCCATGAAAGTTTGGTCAACATAGGACTTATAGTTACTTGGAAACAAGATCTGCTCCAAAAACTTTACCCTGTTCCAAACACATCAACCTGGTCATTCTTTAGCTGAAATTGCAGCATCTGAAACCTTGACTGGTACAATGAAACAAGCTAGAAGCATCATCCATGCACCTCTGATTGATATAGGGCATAGAAATATTTGAAAAGAAATCTGCTCCCAAAACTTCAACCTGGGACGCCGAGGGTATTACATAAGCTCCCCCAACTTCACTGAGGTGAGCTAAAAATTAGGCAATTTAAATTACCACTTGTCTGCCAGTTCGATCTATTCGATAAATTTAAAAATCATGAAAAAATCTATGTTTGTTTATTTTTAAAATTTATGATACTGTCTGTCCTCCTTGATAAATTTCCTCCTTTCTTTTTTCTTCTTCTTTATATCTTTATATTTTCTGTAATCTTTTTGTATTGTACATGTATCTCTGAGCAATTTGTATAAAATGTTGTATATATATTATTAATGTACCCCATGTACCAATATCTTGGTTTGGGTGAATAAATTGAACTTGAACTTGATTTTTGTGTAATTATGCGAGACGTCTGCTCTCGAAAGTTTCAGGTTTTTTTTGTTTTTTGTTTTTTTTGTTTTTGATTTTGTTTTGTTTTGTTTTGTTTTTTTTTTTAGTATTTCTATAATTAAAGATTATATACAGCAATAAAAGAAATTCGTGAAAATTTCGTCTTGCTCATTAATACAAAATCGCTATTTAACGAAAATAAGGTTTGGGGAAATTTTGATTACCGGGTATCTGCAGTGGGGCAATAATTGTAAACCATTCTGAAAGCAGTATTTTGTTTCTTAAGCATGTTTTGAGCAAAAGGGAATTATGAAAATTATTTTCTTTTATAAATAAGACACAGGAGAAGGGGTGCTGTAAAAATCGGAAGAGGTTGTAACTCTTTATTTAAAAAAAAGGAGGGGCACCTACAAGTATTTTCCAAAGACTCGTTTAGTGAAGACCAGAAGAGTCACGTCTCGTTACACATCGTAGTGTATACATATTTCCTATCTCTAACGAAAATGCAAATCTACCATACATTATTAAACGTGTGCAGTCAGAATTGTAAAAGCCGAAGTGAAGATGAATCGAATTTACAAAAATACCAGAAAAAGTTCCTTTACATGAAACGTTTTTCAGATCCTGAAACCATACATCCGTGATAAAATAGGACTCTAATGTTTGAAGGACACAACCTGTGGAAAATCGTTCGTACTTCGGTACTTTTAATTAAGGGTCAATTATATATTTCGCAAATGTGAAATAAATGGGAAAGCACAAAAGAAATTGTCTTATTTTGTTCATTATCATGATTGAAATGACATTATGTCTGTAGATACAGATGACTAGCCATCGTTAACCCCAAACTCTGAATTTATAAATTTATTTATTCTGCAGCTGGAAGAAAAAAAACTAGGTTATACGTGAATTTTTCAAAATCTAAATATTAAAGTCTGTTCATTGTTTATTAAATGTAATAAAATCCCATATGTTACTTTACACTTAACTCAGTATATGAGTTCTTTTAGTAAATCACTTTCCAACCCACTGTTGATAAAGAATCAGGGAGCAAAATTGTTAAATTCATATGTTTTAGCAGTAGCAAAAAGTAGAAGTATCATTGTTTATTTTTTTTTTTTGTTTCTACTAAAGATTTCTGAAAGAGCTTCATCGAAGTTTCAGGTCAAAATATGCACGAATTGAAGCTGATAAAGGAAACTTAGGAACAAGGAATGGAGGCCACAGCATGATAAGATCTATTTGTGCAAAAAAGCACAACTTGTCATGACACTGACTTTTCAAATACTAAAATATATGTAAATCTTCAGGCATGTTCACGAAGATATCTTAGGGCTGTGATATGTCCTAAGAACGTGTTAGGAAATATCTTAGTCTCAAGTCAGATTCTCGAAGCTTTCCTAAATCTAGGACCTCGTCATAAGTTCGCCCTAACTTTAGGACAACATAAATTATATCCTAAGATCATCCTAAGTTTGTGGTGATGCTTATTTTTCTGAGTATCGCAAGTATAAGCGACAACTTCGTGTTCCTCAACATGGCCATAGGAACTGGGGGGGGGGGGGGGCTGTGCCCCCTCCAAATAATTTTGCCGATATATAGAATACTATAGAAAGCATAGATACTATATGCTTGTGCCCCTCAATAATAACGTCTGATGACTTTTTTGGCCTCTCAAGGAATTTTTGGAAGATGATAGTGTCCCCCCAACTGAAAATATATGGTTGTGCCCCCCCCCCCCCCAAAAAAAAAAAAAAACTGAAATTGCTTCCTACGGGTCTGGCTGAGGAATTACAAAAAAAAAAAAAAAATTGATGTTACATTGACTAGATCTACACTTCTGGAAATTATATTTTTTAGTGCAATTATTCTGGATTTGCTTGCTCTTCCTTTTTGGAAAATGATATATGTTTTACTAATGTGGCTGGCAATGCAAAGAAAATGGAAATGATAAAAACTTAAGATTTTATAATACACAATGTACAATGAAGCGCATTGAAGTGGTAAAATTTTCAGTTTGAATGGAACGTTTTGGGCTTTCTTTAGAAAGTAAAAAAACGGTCAAATGCTTCATTCGAATACCTGTGAAAAAGGTATTCTGTAAATACAATATCCAATCAAATTGACAGTCAACACAAACTCCGAGTAAACACGTGTTCGACCGAAACATGTGTTGTGGCAACTCCATTAAACGATAAATTCATAATTATGTACATATCCGTTACAATACGTGTTTTACAAAAACGGGAAGTCTCTAACTCTCTTCCCCAACTTCACAAAATCTCCATTTTAGTGTGTGGGTGTGACATTATGTAAAAATTGACGTTCGATAGGGAAGACCGAAACATTCCATTCAAACGTAAAATTTTACCATTTCAATGCGCTTCATTGTAGCGTCGCATGAATAGTGCATTTATATATTATTATACATTATTCTGTGAAAACTATATTTAAAAAAAAAAAAAACGAAACTAACACATATTTCCAAAAATAAAAGCAAACAAACAAAACCAAAAAATATGCTTTACAGGGTTCGCCCTGCTGCTGATAGACACCCCCCCCCCCCCTCCCCGTAGAGCACATCGCAGTCAAAGTCAATCTGTTCAAAAGTATGCAAGATGTTTGAAAGAAATATATTGACTTTAAGTATATCCAACAAACACATCTTTAAAAATATTTTCAAGTTCCAATGATGAATTGATCGTCTTAACAAGACCAAGTTGATGTATACTGTTAAGAACTGAAAATTTAACAATTATCTACCAAATAGAAGATTAAAAAAATCATCGCTGGTTTCACCTACCTGAAAACAACCATTCTGAAATTTGTCCACAGAATAAAGAAAGACAACTCTGAATAATATATACTCTAGGTATCTTTTCTTTGATTTTGTGCTTTACAGGAAGTGAACACGACTCGAATCAATGACGCCAGTTGATACATATCAGCGAAAAGCAAAATAGGTTTATACTAACCAAGACTTACAAGTAATGGAGCAAATCTGTTATCCCTATTCCCCTTTATATTCCACATTTAAAAAGAAAAAAACCGGAATATTAGGATTTCTGAAAAATTCTGAAATTTTAAATCCAATTACATTAACGTAAATATTGGCAAGAAAACAAATAATACACAGAGTCATACTTATTTCTAAAAGCTGGATTATATCTATTTAACTAATTTTTTTTATAAATCAGATACAAATATTTAAGATTAGATTTTCTATTTTAATCATAATTTATATAACCCACTCCTTTCATTGAATTTTAGTCCGAGTTCTTGAATAATCATTATCTAGTCTGTGTTATTGATAAATTGTGAGTTTGACATTTGATTTGCAAATATTCAGGCTGGGAAGGCAAAATTTCCACTCTTCATAATGGTGCCGGTTCTGACATTTTCCTGGCACATCAAATATCAAAATCGTGAAAAACGCCTGGAAAACGTCGGATTAATTGAATTCTTGAATCTGCAGTCAGTCAAACATATCCATGTCTAACAATTTTATTTAAAAAATGTCCACAATTTAACAGCACGTGCTTAATATATACATTCTGGATGGTCAGGACTCTTAACTGTTAAGCAGCTTCATAACCCCCCCCCCCTTCGGGAAAACAGTATAAAAAAATCAACTTCAAACTTCAGAAGTCTTTATTTCTCTTTTCAAAAAAGCGAGAATTTCTCTAGAACTTTCGTGTCTGTAATAAAAAATGAGAAATAAAATTATAGTTTAAACTCTAAAGTGCAGACTCTTCTATTTCAAATCACGAAAGAAATGTTGAAGTTGTAAACAGCACTTATAACAAATACACTAATACATACAGGAATATCGTTTTGAAACATTCAATATTTTTCAGTGAACTACATGCATCAAAATAAATAGTTTTAAGCTTTCTTTCTAAATCGCGAAACGAAATGTTGGAGGTACATGTAAGTTGTCAACAGTACTAATCATACAATTTTTTTAAAAATGAAATCTTGTATACAACAAATTACATTAATATCTCAGTATTTTGTTCGTGTTGCATTCTAAGAACGATGAATGTGCAATTAAGTTTCAAATAACACTTCTAACAAGTCATGATTTCTATAAAAGTACGAATACTTAAGGCACTATCACAGAGAAGTTTATCACGTGTTGAACTAAGCACTATAATATCAAATATCTACATGTAGTTTCCGGAAGTTAAAAAAAATCGCATATATCAATCTACTCAAACATTTACACATCTCGCATAACGAAAACCTTCCTCCCAAAAACATATTCTCGGATGCCAAGACGACCAAATATGTTTACCATTTCCTCACGTAATAAAGGTCATCTTATAAATAAGACATTTGGAGTATTCAATAAGTACAGCCTAGTAATAAAAATACAATAATATACCTGTATAACAGACGCCATTTTATACAAAAATATCCTAAAATCCTTCAATATACTCATAAGTTTGTAATGATGCAAGAAGAACATATATAAGCCAAAAAAAGATCATAGTGCCCCCAGAAATAATTTTTGGAATTTTAGGTCCTCCTAATTCGGCATTGCCAAACACTCCCACGTATCTCCTGATGACAATTAGAACTAGAGTCACCACAGCCAGAACGGCAAACACCACAACACTGAAACCGAGGCTGCCTGCTGGGACCTCGAACGACACGCCCTGAAATATGGTTAAACAGAAAGATAACTACTTTACTCATCAATTCATTTTTACATCTCTCTGTAAAGGATACCAATGCTAACTTAAATTAAAACTGTTAGCGATATGTACCTCAAGATTTTTTTTTACTGTTCGATGATGTATATTCAAAACTAGAAAAAAAGGAGTTCGTCAAAAGTGTTGCACTACACCACAGACTTTCTAAGTAGACCAAAGATAAGAATAACGTTGGAATGCTTACCTTGGCAGTCCAATAAGCTGAAGCAACAACCCAGGCCAATCCCAAACCTAAAAATACGTTCACCGAGTTACTTCCGGTCACATTACCAATAGCAGAATCCGCATGTTTCTCCATGGTAGCCGCTGTTTTACTAGCAAAGAGATCGGGTAAACTGGTTCCCAGAGCAACAAATGTTATAGCTGTTACTTCTGACTCTAATCCGATAAGGCAGCCAAAAATGTTCGCCAGATCGGCAACTATTGCAGTTAAGAGACCAATACAGCCAAGAGAGACGAAGAAACAGAGCCATCCGCCCCATATTGTAGGTGGCGGAACAAGTGCAAAAATACTCTGTAAAAGAAATATTTTTTTAACATAATGTGCTGGATTAAAACAAAACGTAATTTAAAATGTTGAGGGATTCTAGATTCATAAACTTCATATACTTGCCTTAAATCCAAAAGTCATAAAATGAAGAACGTATGAGAATGCAGTTGCAGTTTCTAAATCTCCTCCATTTACATTTAAGGCTTCTTGAATCTGATCTGCCCATGACTGTTTGCCAACTCTCATGGAATCCAGATTGGCGTTTGTCAGATCTGCTAGCCTGTCCACGAATCCGGCAAACTCTGTAAAAACATAGGACAATTTAATGAATATGACAGTAACCAAAGTTTTCATATAAATGTTAAACAATAGTCAGGAATTTAAAAAGATTTGTTTCGTACCGTCATCATTAACAATGGTAACAACACAACGTTTCAGTTTTCCGATTTTGGCACCTCCGTCGACTTCAACGAGATCTACTTCGAAATTTTCATCTTTTTCAAATTCCTAAATTACAATTTTAGCAAAACAAAATTATTATTATCAAACATTCAAAACAAGAATCAACTGAGCTCTGTCAAAGTCTTGGCTTACCAAATCGTCTTTTATGTTGATCTCAATCATTTTCGTCAATTCTCCGTGTTCAAAAACAATTTCACCGGATGTGTTTTCGTAATCGCGCCCACCCACAGCGGTGATATCTTTTGTCTTCCATTTGGCGACAATTCTTCCATCACATCCATTTGATCGGTCGACTTTAATCTGTGCTGTCCCAACGCTCTCTTTGAACAAGAAACTAGGATTGGCGAACTGTATGGTACCGGGTACTAGGGAAAAAAAGACACATACATCATTAAGAATTCAATTACAAAGCTATACCAGTATAAATAACAAACCTTTAGTAATTCAGTATGTCTTTTACGAAAATCTGCAAAGTGCACGGTGCTCTTTTTCCTCGAATCTAACCAATATGGATGTAAAACGTATAAAAAGTACACACAATGTATTTATCATAGATAAAATGTTTTATCCGGCATTCAGTTTTTACTGGACCACAGGTTTATGTCAGAAGTTACTATTTCCATTTTTTTCCTCACCATCATCGTTGAGGATAGTGACTTGTGTGACCGGATGTTTTCCTAACACCGCTTCCTGTTCCGGTTCTATCGTTAAACGGACAAAGAACACCTCATCTGGTTCCCAAACATTATCGTCGATTATCTCGATATCGATGTACAACAGGGTCTCATTTGGTTCAAAAACCATTGTCTTTTTGACTGGTTTGTAGTCTGACGTCGCTTCCGCTGTCCCGTCAACCGTTTCCAGTCTGAAAATCAACAACACAATTCAAAATGAAAGTCTCAGTGTTATGAAAATGAATGTGTGTGAGGTATAAAACTTTAAGACTAGATAAAAATTACTAGTGCTGCCATAATTAATTACATACACAAGTACTATATATACTTTGGAGGAATAAGGATTTATTAACTTTCAGCCAAAACTTTGGTTAATAAATATTCTGAATGAATATTGCAGTTAGAGATACATATTGCCGGATAACTTGTTTCTATTACATAATACTTGTACTTTGTTTTCATTTTTTTTTTAGCTGGAAATGCTTAAGGGGGTGGATCCTGCTTTCAAAAGTCTTAAGAATTTTATAATTTTAGTATCTACACACATAGCTTAATTAAAAATCAAAAACAAAAAATGGGGGTCAATACGCTTCTTTTGGCGCTACAGTACATTTAATATGACCTTTTTGCACTGAAAGTGTGTCTTAAATATAAACTTGCTGTAAATTCTTCGAAAGAGAAATAATGATCATGTTCTTCCGAATCGAATAAATTTTTACCTCTACTCTAGTTAGTCGCAAACAGTTGAATGTTTCATGTATTCAGCTGCAACACTAAGCAGTACAGATTGCTTATATGCATTCTTTTTAGTTCAAATTTATCAGGTATGATATATGAATACTTGTAATCGAGAGAACCTGTCTACTTTGAGTGACAATTTTGGCGATTTTTTTTCATAAAATCGTTTGTAATATTCTGTCAAAGAAAAATATGGTAGGAAAGATCAATAAAAGAACAATATCAATTTTGTGTAAGGTGTGTTTGTTATAATATAACAACCAAAAAAAATTATTCCATCCACAATATTTATCTATATTCTGTATCATAGCGATGTACCCCTAAAAATTTAAGCCATTATTTTTTGTAAATGTCATGGGATATGTGATAATTAATGAAATGGTGAGCATATATATAAACAATAGGTTATTGTCATATTGAATACACTTCACTTTAGTCAGATTCATTTGTTCAGAAGATTGACCTCGTCACAGTGACCTTGACCCAGACAAAGATTCGCAAAATGACCTACATTTTTGCAGGTTCCATGTGCATGAAGTTCTTTACAGATCTAAACATTACTATGCAATGTAGACTAAAATATATACTGACAGAAACACTAATCAAAAGGTAAAAAAAACTAATTTGTTCCCAACATGTATATAAAAAATATCAATAAAAAATATTCAACCCCCCCCCCCTTTCTAAACGGTAAACTTATGTAAAAAATAAATTAATGAATGTAAATAAAATAACAAAAATCACCCTAACCCAACCCAGTATAAATCATTTATTCTCATATCTAATATTAATTTTTTTTCTTTAATGTTGTAAACATATTTACATTCTATTTTTTACTGATATATTTTTTACTGATATATTTTTTACTGATATATTTTGAACATCTCAGATATATTACGTATGGACATTTGAACGTCACTTATAAATTGCAGATTCTACAATGCACGCAATGCTACCTATTACGTACATTTTCCCCCTCAAACGATTTGTTGATACTGAGAGAATCACAAGAAATCGCGATGCGAATGTAAAGTTTTGAAGAAAGGTATACTTCGTTCGTTCTTCGAAAATGGTGCTATTTTTAGAGGTTGGAAAAACCCATGAAGTGTGTATTTGAAGGTATCATCGTTTTGACTGCATATTTTGTCTAACAAAATATATTAACGTGTTTTCTACGTAATATCATATTTATTCTCTCCTCCGCTAAGTTATATTCCTTTTCTTTGGTGTATGTTTTATGTTAGCGTCCTAGGCCGTCTTGACGACACGCCATTTTTGTTTACGAAGTACAGTGTTCCGAAAACTGCCGATGTCAGACACCTCGGTAAATGCCGTCATTTTTACCGGAAACGTATTACACCTCTAATACCGGAATGAATCTTTAACAAGTAGAACAGGGGTCTCATTATGCTTATTTAAACTTTCTATTCGCATGCTTTGTTTTTAACGGCGCACATTTTTATCAGTAAAGTGGTATACGTTTTTATGCTTTTTATCTAAAATAATTAGTGACATTTTTATTAAAATCCATAAATACTGGAATCAAGCATAGATGATATCACTCTGGGGCAAAGATAACTCTACCTGAAGATAACTCTTCGGTGGAGGTTGCCATGTCGAATAATGTTGAGCCTTACTCGTCCTTCTTTCTCGAGGACGGCGGTGCTCGGGGATTCGAACTCGACAATAGCCTTCTTGCCTCCCTCGCTGAGATGGACAAAGTCTGGGTCCCCTCCAGCCTCTTCCGCGATCAACAAAGTCTCCAACAACTAATTTATGGAAAGTTTAATTTATACAGTAGAAAATTCAAAATAAATTTTCATACATTGATACTGTTCCATCTGCAGTATTTAACTTTTAATAATAATTCTCTTAAAACTTTTTAATTTCTACTATTTTTAATCTATTTCGTTATTAATTTATTTCATTGTTCATTTATCAATTTTTGCAAGAAAAACAGCTTAGTTTTCTCTGATATATCTTACCTCGCTGGATTTGTCTGTAAGTTTCGTAGTTAAGGGCGCTCCCCCCGTCATCGTCCTAATGGCATTGATTCTGTACCACGCTCTGTTGTGGGGCTGATTTTGTTCCATTAAGTGGGCCGTCAGACGAGCAATTTCTTTCTCGTCCGCATCCGGGTTGGATTTTAGTCTCTGTGAAATATGATAGATTTGATTCAATTACTTGAATTTTAGCTGCAATAAAGTAGCCCTCTTCCCCCGATACTTTCCCAAAAATATCTGATTAAAGAAAATAGGGAGAGTGCTACATTATTGTAGCTACCCCAAAACATGAGAAAAAAATCGGAGAGGGCTACATTGTTGCAGCTAAGAATTAATCAGCATTAATATTGGACCATATATGTATTCTTTAAATACAATAACCTGTGCTTTATTTTTTTTTTCTATATTAGAAGTTGATTGGTTTGAAAACTTACCCGCAGCATTTCAACAATAACTTGTTTATCAGCATGGTCTTGTGATAAAAGGTTGTCTGTAAAACAAAACGCATTTATATGAAAATTGAAAAGGTTTTCAAAAATTAAATTGAAAAAAAAAACCGTTTCGATTAATCAAAATTTAGAGTTTGAATCAGAATTGTTTAACAAATATCTTAAAAAGCAAATTTACTATTTTTTTATTTTAAGTTTCATCTACAACTCTGTATAATGTAAAGTTAAAACTAGAACTAAACAACCACAACAACTTGGTATGAAATCTACTATAACTAGTTACCAAAACACTAATTGAATTTGCCACATTTACTGAAATTTTTGGAAGAATTTCATACCAAAGGTAAGTCTCTATTGAAAGATATGTCTGTTAATGTACTGCAGTACGAGTGTAATCATGTTTTTCAAGCGTAAAACATGAATGAATATCTAAAACTGTGCCATATTAGTTTAAGCAATTTATCTTTTACAACAGTGATACATTTAAACATTGCTTCGATCTCTCCAGCTAAAATCGAATCGCACATTTTTTCATCAATAAAAAGATAAAAGAGGGCTACTATAATTGAATAAAATGTTACATATCAAAAACCTTTTGACAGGCAAAAAACAAAACAAAAAACAAAAAAACAAAAAAAGGTTACTTGACTACAGAATCGAAACCATTTCGCAGATGAAGGTGGGGAGAGGTCAAGAACTAATATGGTGATGTAAACCAAATACAAGGTAAAAAAAAAAATCACTGTTTATTTAGTTTCATTACACTATTTTCTTTAATATTAGAATAGTTTTGGAATTTTAGACATAAATGGTCGAGAGTGAAACACAGAGATGACACAGTAAATGGTGTGGAGTTAAAAAGAAGAGACAGAAAACTAGAACACAGGGATATTTAACCTCTGTCTGCCCTGGTGACTGGAATATGTAAAAGAGTGTTAACTGGATAATAATTAACTAAATGTGTAGTTCAGAAGTTTTGTAAACTTAATTACCTGATCCAACTACCGACAAAATAAAATACACAACAATATCAAATGTGGCAAATACATATACATGTATATGTAAATACATGCACAATGACGTCATAATATTAGGAATGTAAGTAAAAACAAAATAATAGAACTCACAGTACTTTAGATTTCTTATACAAGTCTTTAAAAGATATCAGTACAGCAATAAATTCTGGATTTTTGCGCCTTTTTTATCTTTACTCTTTATCCCTTGGGATAAATCCTTTCCAGTAATTTTTACAGCTTATCAGTTCAAGATTTGGTGTTGATGATGATAAGAAATATGTATATCGTATCGCGTTTTCTAATTATAGTGTTTAACCCCAATATTAGTGTCATTAAAGTATGTGACGGTTTTATCAGGCCAAATGACAGCATGACAAACAGAATATTGTATATCTATGGTATCTATTTAGAGTAAAAAATTATTGATAAATCTTTTTAAAATCTCCAAGAAGTGTGTCTCTGATAAAAGATATTTCTCAAAAAAACACAAAACAACTACCCGGGTTCAAATTGCTCGTCTTTTTTAAAACGATTTATAAGTTATTTAATATACTGCAAGCTTTCCCTTTTGAAAACAGAAGTATGGACTTACCAACTTCTAATCCTGCTTCGTCGTCTACTGTAGCAGAACCAAAGTAATCTTTGTCTAGAATGTAAGCCAGAATGACTAAAATAGGGAAAAGAAAGAGCGTAACAATGGCCTCCCACAGGTCCACAAAGTCCGGGGTATTCACCATTAGAATTATTATGAGCCAGATGTACGCCAACACAGAGAACACAGCGGTGATGGCAAACACCTTTAATTTTTTGATCCGCCTCGTTTCATTTGCGGGGATCGCAAAGACACACACTCCACAGATGACCATGAGGTTAAATGCTGCTGACCCCACGACAGTACTTGGCCCTAACTCTCCAGCTTTAAAATCATTAAAAACAATTTCTATCATCGAAAGTAGAATTTCCGGAGCGCTAGAGCCGAGGGCCATAAGAGTAAGATTGGCAACAGTTCCATTCCATCGCTTCACTTCTACCGTTTTGTAACCAGTTTCACTATCGTCTGGAACTTTCACTTCCTGTGTAAAGCTTGTAATCGTTGCAATGGCTGCCATAAAAATGTCTGCTATGATAGAAATCGCCATAAAGCTCCATAGTAGTCCCACTAAGTATACAGTGGCCCGGGCACCAATGGGCCATGTGGCCTCACTCACAATGGGTAAAAGTAGCCCTTCATCTGAGCATGTGTAGGACGTGGGGCAACCACTCGACATTGTTGCTAATTGTTGTGTGTAAAATCACCAACTATAATAGAAACAAAATCATTGTCAGATCAACATTCCTTCTTGCCAATGAATTGATGTAAGCTAAGCGTTCTTGTGAAATTCTTTTAGATTAATCAACTCTTCAATTCAACTCTTCAATATTCACATATGTTTACTAGTAGAGAATGTATTGTGAAACCGGAGGGCACTATAGGTTTCCTCTGAGTCTGTCCGTCCGTCTGTCTGTCTGTCTGTCCATCTGTCTGTCTGTCCCTCTGTCTGTCCATCTGTCTGTCTGTCCCTCTGTTTGTCTGTCAGTCTGTCCCACTTGGTTTTCCGCACTTTTTTTTACAAACGCGTGCAGATATTGAGCTGATTTTTGGTATATGAGTGTGTCTTGATGAGATACAGATCAAATTTGCATTTCGTTCCGCTTCAATGATTTTTTGACGGAATTACGACCTTTTCAATTTTCAGGGTTTTCCGCAATTTTTCTCTAAACGCTTGCAGATATTGAGGTGAATTTTGGTATGTGACTGTGTCTTGATGAGTAATAGATCAAGTTTGCATTTCGTTCCGCTTCACTGATTTTTGATGGATTTATGACATTTTTAATTTTTAACGGGAACCAGATTACACTTGCCGGTAGGGGACTAGTATTGCTAATGCAATACTCTCAGAATGCTTGTTGTTTTTATTTTTTATTCTTTTTATTTATTGAATGATATTTACTTGTATTATTATTTTTCTTTATCTATTATCCTTTTCTTTAATGTATTGATTGATTATTTTTCCCTATACTAGTACTAGTATTACATGTGTATTAGTATTATTATTTTGTATAAAATGATTTAGTTGAAAAGGTGTAACATTTCACTTAGCAAGCGACTAAAAATAGAATTGCAAGGACAAAGATGAAGTTGTAAAGGTACCTTTAGTCCTTTAATTTACAATTCTTTTGCAGCTCTTAAGTTTATCAATGATCTACAGATTTTATTCGAGTGCAGATCAAATATGTAATGGCATGAGCTTAGCTAAAATGATCTCATTTTGATGTTTTCCAATGTAAAAAAAATAAGCAATCTTTATTTCATGCATATTTTTTTTTATATTAATTATTAATATTTTCTAATATGACAAACCAAAGAGTGCGTTTGCTTAATCATCTCTCAATTTATTATAAATCAAAGAAGTTGTGCGAACGAGGCGAGCGAAAGGCCTATGGCGCGACAAATATGAAGGTGAAAAATTAAATCTCAATCATAAAAGATTCTGTGATATTTCATCTAACATTAAAGTATACTTTATGTAAAATCTCTACAATTTTCAAAAATTGAAATCATTTGCCTATGGAATACATGTAGCATACACATACCAAAGACGGCGAAAAGGATTATTTTCTCATATTATAACAACATTTATTCTATGAGTGGGACTTCGCTCCATTTTTTGAAAGTTCATCCTCAAAGTTTGCCCAAAAATAATCATTTTTTGGTTAACAAAACTATGGAGTAAAGACCCACAATACCTTAAAAATACATCTTTATGACACAACATTTGTATCTTTCCGATAATAATAATTTTTGCCAAGAAAATTTTCCTCAGAAAAGTTTTGTTTGTCATAATTTCATAAACAATAATGAGAACTTTACTCTAAATACTAAATTCACAAACCGAATATGATTTTTATATCTCTGAAGCTACAGGCATTCTGCACGCCTTGTTCGTGCATCTCCTTGGAGATACACTGAAATCCACTTCTGTCATTTGTTTAAAATACCAAAATTGTTTTATCTGACTTTTTTCAAATACATGTACGTATTCAAGCCAATATTCATGATTATTTTTTCTTTTTCTTTGCTTCGCTGCAACACTGGGAAATTAGTATGCAGATAAGTAATTTATAACTTGAAACGTTAATACAAGAAACTTAGATTAATTTACTTTACATGTTATTAGCCTTTAAATTACCGGCCGGTAGGATTTAAAAAGGTCTCGCGGTTAGTGCATAATTCATTGTCTGGGCTTGTATATTATGACAAACTAAATAAACTAAGATTTTGAAATAAAATCTTAACATTCCTCCCTCGCCGTTAGATTTTTAAATAGGAGTTTGACCTATATTCGATTTATTTTCAGCGGTGTCATGGAGCGAAGCAATAATCGACGATTTTACGTCACCAATACACAGCAGTTTTAAAAGCGTTCACGTCACCCATGTTGTATTTTAAATGCATTCATAATAAAATAGGTATTTTGCAACAAGGCTCCTTTCACACTGTAGAAATCTTTTGTATACTAAGTCTTTGAATGCCCGTTCAATAAGTATGGATTTTCTATAACCATTGACCGATCTACTCTCTCTCTTTTGATATCTACGGGACTGATTTGAGTAGTAACTGAAACTGAGACAACATTCTATATAAAGATGCTTGCAATATTAGGTAATAAAATATTGTTAATGAAACATCGAAAAAGGCTGAGCCTTTTACATAAGAAATTAATGAACAGTGATTCGTACCCAATGAAACTTAATAATTTATAATACCAGTACAAAGATCTTTACACTCTTATTTCCATTTAATCATAAGCAAACAGTACACGTCCAAATATCCCCTTTTAAGCAATAGCAATACACTTTTATCCAAGCATTAGCTTAAATGATGTGTAGATCATTCTGTTGTATACAGCAGGTTTTCTTATGTTGAATAATTTATCGTAATATCGTCAATAAATCCAGCAGTCTGAGCAAAAATGACAATCTGGTCATGAAATAATCAAAATATAATTAGGCTTAGGCATCAATGGAAATGAGCTTACGTTGAATAATAACCTCTCTGAATTCTTACAAGACTCGCTTTAGAAAAGAATCCATTGAGTTTGGAGTGCTAAAATATTGATTTCAATGTTTTAATTACCTAGCTCTGAATAGAATATCTAAAAACAATGTCCAAGATATTGCTCAGTTCAACAGAGTTCAGATATATATACATAATCTTACAGTAATTTTAAAGCTACAGGGCTAATTCTTTCAGATTTATGCATCATATAACAAAAAAAATATTCAATTTAAGAGCAACAGAGTACATAAGATCAACCTGAATGTTTTTTATAGATAAATTGAATCATAAATGTGTATTGTAAATGCACACGATAGAAATATTAACTGCACGATATAAAATTATCAAACCCTTTAACTCCTCTTCAGAATTATGAAGAATACCCTGCAACTTCCCTGTAAGTGTTCAAAAATTAATTCCGATGAATAATAAATTTTACTCCCCTCTAAGTTTGTATTTTTAAGCTCCTACCTTTATTTAACCGCTGTACTGTGATCACGCATAGCACTTTTCTCGCCTGATCGTAGCCATAGATCTTCTAAACAAGGTTCAAGGCGTGTTGACTTGTTGCTAACGCAGTGCTTTACACGCGCTTACTCGGACGAAACATACAAACAAACCGGGTAGCTAATAAAAGGAGACAACTCGTATCGATAAAAACCATTGTGTATTGATCTTTATCAACCACAAATTGCTCTTTTGCATTTTCTTGTTTGAATTCATTTCCGCTTCCAACATGAATATTGTGTACTGCAACGCAAACAGCCTGCAATGCAATACTAGAATATTAAAATACACTGTAAAGAATCATTAATTGCACGTATTTCTGGTTTGAATATAAGCATAATTAATACATTAAATAAATTTCCAGTTTATTGATTTTCTTATACTGCCTTAGGCATAGGCTTTACTCTTTTTGCACATCTAGGATATCACTCATCTTTTCATAGTACGAAAGCCTATTAGGATCAATTTGGGGGAAAAAAATTAAAGAGAGTTACATATATATATACGACGCAAAATGAAATGTAAAGTGTAATAACGCGAAAGAGGGTGTATTTTAACGCCAAAAAGGTGTAATAACGCGAAAAAAGGTGTAGTAACGCAAAGTGAAAAGACGTTATTACGCCTTCTGAAAAAGGCGCAGTGAAAAGGCATTTTCATGCCTTTCGAAAAGGCTTAACTACACCTTTTGAAAAAGGCGTAATATAGCAAAAAAAATAAAAAAAATAAAATAAATAATAATAATAATAACTAAAAAAAAATAATGGAAAGGCTTAACAACGCAAAGCTGTTATTATACGATGAAGTTTATACGAAGGATGGGGTCGAAGTCATCCTAATTCATGCAATATTTCAAAATAGCTTTTTATACTCCTGCACATCCAGCAGACATCTGTTTGCATGAGAATTAATTAAGAGAGATTGACACTCGTAAAATTCCGAAAACAGGCAAACTATTTGTAAGAGTATAACAAGCACGTAGTAACTTTCTATTAAATTTGTGAATTCATGACCCTTGGTCCATGTATCTTGCATCAGAGATCGAGGGACTAAGTTGGATAAACATTGAAAATATGTACTCTTTATTCCTGGATATCCAGCTATAAAATTATTTTATGAGCAATTAGCCCTATACCATATTGTGAAATTCATGACCCACGGGTAAAGGGTTCAGTCCCCGACATGGGGCTAAGTCATATTTAGTCAGGTATTGAAAATAGCAAAATACATCTTTGAAAAATTTTATTTAGTCATGTCAATCTAGCAAGCAAATTGTTTGCCTGATTTAAATGGGTGCTTATCTCCCTTATAAAAATGAAAGCCATGTGCTCTTGGTACATACCCAAGAAAAGGACAGTATTGGTTATAGATAGAAAGTTCATATACATGTACTTTTGAAGATCTTATTTAAGAATGTTTTTAGGTTTGTGTGAGTTATTGGTGTGTAAATCACACAGACTTGTCAGCATATTGATGTAAACATCCGACCCCCCTGTAACGGGAACTGGGTACGTCGGCCCGGTATAGCTCAGTGGTTAGAGCACCCGCACTGTTAGCGGGTGGTCCCGGGTTCGAGTCCCAGTCTGGCCGACATTTTTCCCCGCCTGTTACACCCCTTTAGCGATTGCTCGGATTGTTGAAGCAGTGGATCGAGTTTGACAGGATATTTTTACTATTTGCAAGTGTGTTGCGCCCTTTTGGTTGCACTGTCCGTAAGTTGAGACCTCGAAAGACTGACCACAGAAAGAATACGGTTACAGGGAATTTATTTCACGGAGTTTGAGACGAAAATACAAGTTGATGTGACCGACCTAGAAAAAATCAAGATGACGGCGATGTGTACCTTGTGAATTATTAGGTAGGGTATATATATATATATATATATATATATATATATATATATATATATATATATATATATATATATATATATATATATATATATATATATATATATATATATATTAAAAGAAAAATAAGTAACGTCAGGTGCCTGTGGCGTGAGTATACACGAAAATGGCATTCAAATCAGTTTCACATTTGGCTTACTAGAAAAATACAGCAAACGTAAATACTTAAACATGGACATAGAAACTGTATGCATAAAGACAATAAGCTACGAGTTCTAATCTGCCATAAACAATCTTTTCATATCGAGTTATTATGCCTTTTTCGCGTTAGTACACCTTTTCACGTTATAAAACGCCTTATTTTTTCCCACAGATTAATCCTAATAGGCTTTCGTATCATAGTTAATCTGACATGAGGATTAAATATTCAAAATCACCCAGAAGTTCTTAATGCGTTCGGTTATGATGCATAACAAAATCTAGTGTTGTTGCACGTTAATAACAATGTAATGATAGTTTGGTCCTGGAGCTCCAGTCATTACTTGGTTTTCTGGTTAATCTAAGCTTTACATGGCCGACATATAGTTAGATGGAATTTGATGCATATTTCTGATTTAATTTAATTAACATGGAGATAAGGTGTCATTTGATAATTAAACATAAAATTAATGTTATTTGAAACAAACAGCACTATACATACTAGTAAATTCTTCACAGGAACTAGTATTATATTTGTTTAACACCTAGATTATAGCCACAAATATGAAATCAAAATTAATAAAGGTGAATCAGAGATTAGCAGCGCAAAAATATTGGTTAGGAACAACATCCTTGCGAGGAGAAAACAGAACAACAAAATGCTTGCACGATCTAGTTTCAAACCGTCTCCAACCTGAGTTGATTTTTGATACTTGCAAACCGAATTAAATGCCGAACTCACAACTTACCAATAGCATAATGTTTTTAGAACTCAATAATATCGCTTAAAGAAAATATCACTCCGCATTTCGATGCAGGTATTGCAAGATTTCAAAATGCACGAAATGAAAGCAAACCTAAACAGTCTGATAAAATGTTTTCACCAGACTGTTCACTTACATGACTTTCCTTACCATTTTACATGGGTCCGTGTTTCCGTAGGGGTGGGGGGGGGGGGGTGGTAGTCCAAGGTAATTTTTTCGTTACTTTATACAGAAATTTTACTTTCAAAAGTATGTTTCTTCTAACAACTTATTTGACTTGTGCTTGTAATCAGACACTAGCCTGGACATAAAATAATTAAGCAAGTATTATGTAATATCTTTTTTATTAAAATGGTAAATAAAACTTCATAAAATTGTTTCCCATGATTTGACAACAAAATGAACACAAAAATTGATAAATGATTTTGTTAATTCTATGTCTGTTAATTCTAACATACTCTTACAACTAGAGAAGAATATTTTGGTAGATAAATTCATTAGCTGACCAGGACTTCCAAAGATGCATGGCATTGCATGCATATTTCAATGTCAACGGCCTTGTCCTGTAGATGAATTAGATGAGGAGTTTTTCAATGTTCTGCTGAATAGTCTGGATCTTAGGTCGGAGTTGAGATCCTTCGTTGACTGTGACAGAACAAGCAATGACTGCCCTGGACACACCACAGGCTCTTCCCAAGGCTACAAAGGGAAAATATCATATATGATATGATGGTTGTCTTTACCGCTATATAAATTACACAGTATGAGAAATATCAAATGGTGCCTACTTTTAGGAAGCAGATGGTCTTACATGGCCATCTGTTTAAGGTAAATTTTTCCAAGTCACATTATCTTTTTTTCTCATTTCCAACTCATTTTACTATTCAAAAGCCCTAACAGAGCCCCTTTATCCTTAAAGGGTAATGAAGTGAGCAAATTTAAGTTTCTACACTGCATGAAGACACTTTCCTATTAATTTGACAACAAAACATGCAGATAATCTACCAATTCTTTAGTAATAGGTGTTTGTCCAATTTCAATTTAATACAAAACAAATCTCATCATGGCAAACAACTTTGCTAATTCAGTTTAATGTTTTTATATGGATACATGTATATAATGATCTTGGATTCTTTACCTTGTTTTGATCTCACAAACACATAAGGAACATTCTACAAAATAGAAAATACAAATACTTGTAAATTAATATTTATATCTTATTTAAAGAATTACATTAAAGTGCTTGTCCCCTGTTTTATTTCTCTCCCTTGCTTCCCTTCCTCTTTACTCCCCTCCTAATGCTCATTCTTCTGAAGCTTGTAGGCAAAGCTTGAACATTTTAACAACATCAGAAGAAGATAGTGGTGTTCCAATCATCGATTATAATCGAAAATCAGTCGATGGCTGGCATAATCCAAGCGCTCAATAACAAAATTTTTATTCCAATTAATCGGGTTATTTATTTTAATTTACAAGCGTAATAGTTTTTAAGCTGAATATTCCAGCCGTGACTTGTCTATTAACTTATTTGTGTATCGTAATGGCGCAGACGAACAGACATTGTATTCATACCCGGGTTACAACGCTCATTTCCGGGTATGGACATACTTTGGATTCTACAAAATGAAAGAAGAACCAGCTGGACTAGGTAGAACCTTCTATCTTAAAATGATATTGTCCCAAGGACTAGGGCTTGTCCTGAGACACAGTTAGATTATTCTAACTACAGCTGGACCACCACAGAAAGTAGTTATTCACCCATTCTTAACATTTAATTAAACTTAATTGATAGACTTTGTAAATGTCCAATTATAATTGATAATTAGTTAGTTACAGTAGTCGATCATCAATTATGAAATTCTTACCAATTCCCATCACTAGAAGAAGAATTAAGAGCTGAAGTATGACTGGCTAGTTTTAAAAAGATTTGACTTGCTGCTACTTTTGAAACAAAAGTTCAGTGTGGTCCCTGATGTGATGTTATTAGATCCTTTGTGTAGTGAGTTATGAGAATTTCAAAGATCTTTCATTTATTTGTTTACAATTTTTTTTTTTCAATGAAGTTAGCAAAATGGGTACAATGTATCTGAAAGTTTTTTTTTTTATTTTCAGCATTACTTTTTGCTTTATAGTTGTTCAACAAGGAGATGCAAAAATATTCATAACTGAAATCAATTTAATTGTTTTATATTTACAAAAGGTAAAAAAAAAATCTTTAAAAAATCAGTGTATGGTTCTTAACTTATCCCAGTTCACAGTATGAAAGATGACTTACCTTGTCCTCGCACAACAGAGGTAAATGTAACAATATCTCAAGTGGCTCTGCATCAGCCGCCATAACAATAAATTCAGATATCCCCCTGTTCAGTGTTTTTGTTGCTGGAAGTAAAGAACATACAAAAGAGTTCAGAATCATGTCCAAATTGTGATTGATGATCACAACGAACATTGGAGATTAAACAGGTCTGGGCGGCCTCCGTTTTTGGAGGATAGCTAAATTTAATATGGCGGCCAAAATTTTTACCATATATGGAAACCGCGTTGCATTGTGGGATAGTTTATCCTCCGATTTCAGAGGATAACACAGGTAATTTTCAAACACCTCATGCCTACCTTTACTCAAAAAGTGCAAAGGACTTTAGTATTTCTTTTATATTTTCTTTTAATTCAAAAAAGGGAAACAAAATGAAACACATTTTAAGCGTATTTAAAATGCAAAATATACTCTGCCTTATAATTTAAGTAATTAAAAGTATAAATGGATTGAATGAATAATTATAAAAATAAATAAATAATTTGAATAGCATAAGTAAATAAAATAAATAATTTGACATGTTTACTAAGAAATTAACATATATTCAAACAGCCATGTGTATACATAAACAAATAAAATATTACAAAGTGATGTGCTAAAGAATTATTAAATGAAAGAAATAACAATTAATAAATGATTAAACTTAATTTTTCAAAAAAAATTGTTTATCAAAATTTCTGAACTGCTTATCACATAATTACGGTACTGGAAAATCAGCGTGGTTATAATTAACCTCAGTCACAAGCAGGTATACCAAATAACTGATTGACGGCAATTACAAAAATATAGTTATATTGATTTAATATCTGGAATTATCCATCATCATATGAAATTACACCTTTTATTTGTTTTGATTTTGAAATCAGCGTATGGTTCATAAATGCAAGAGTTGCTGTTATTTGTTTGGTTAAGAGTTAACTGCCCTTAGTTTTGAAAATTCTGGTAGGTGGCAAGACCACTATCCTCTGTTTTCAGAGGATAAAATCTATCCTCCAAAAACAGAAGCCGCCTAGACCTGTTAAAGGGTACTAAAAAATAATGAAGTTTGACTGTATATGTAAAATTAACAAAATCCTTTGATGGGGAAAGATAAAGATACAGGGTATCCTTTAGTTGATCTGACATACTGTATACAGGAAAAATCCCCCCCCCCCCTGTTTTATTTTCGCTCCTTTCGTCCTAATCACAGGTGAGCGAATTTAAAACAGGGTGTATTCAAAGAACACAGTTTAATTTCTTTAATAGGACTGTGACTGGGCAATTTAAAACGGGGCAAAATTGTTAGCAAGTGCGAAAAATAACATGGTGCAAAAATAACCCTACATACAGTATACATATTAAAATAGTTTCTTAGTCCAACCATAAAACCAAACACATATATTCTTTTTTTAATTAAACAAATATGTTCACAAAAAGAGTCATGCTGTACAAAAACAAACATACAAAATTATCCAGTTGATGATTGAAGTGGAATCCATTTTTATGATACATTTTACCAGGGATGAATTTGTCCATGTTTTACTAATTAGATTACAAACCCTCATTGGCTCCTTTTTTTAGCTGCTTATAGTGTGAAGCTTGTTGAACCAAATCCAGAATTTCCTGTGTCAGCTGTGCATCAGCCAAAGGATATGCCTTGGGGTTTACTTCATCAGTCTGTTGGTAAATGAATGCCAGACTATAATCAGTATTATACATTAAAAATAAAATGTAATTATAAGCTAAACTGAAAAACTTAATAATTAATAAAAAGTTTTGCTTATCACAGAAAACTTACTTTCCTGAGCTATGCCATAGGCATAGAACTTAAAAGTAATTATGTACGACTACAACCCGGGAACTATATAGGTCCCTGCTACAACAGACAACTATACAAGTAAATAATCTCTGCCTCGGGTCAGACTATAGACACAGGAAAACTTACCATTTTTGCAATTTATCAGTAGCAAAATTTTACAAAAAAGAATAAAAACGCCGTCCTCTCTGCGAATTTCGCTTCACCGAGGACCTCGTGGTTAAAACGCTGTTTGTTTATTGATGTCGGTTCAAGTCTTTAAAGTAGGATGGCTTTGTGTGCTGGGACAAACGTTTAAGTGACCGTAAAAATCGCGCACTGTTCAGGAAAAGATAACTCTTAAAATTATAATGCATTCAAACAAAGAGAAGATAATCCTTTGAGCAGACGATTTCTTTACTGAGGTATGTCCCATCACGATCACTTATTCCTTTTCCAGTTTGAATTTATGGTTCACAGTTAAAAGAAAGAAACACAAAGAAATACAGTATTTATTATTGAATAGGCTCACATTTTTAGTTAGGGAGGTTTGGACGGGGTGGGGGGGGGGGGGTGTCAAGCATTGAACATAAACAAACATTGAACATATAGAGGCCTAAATGAGTTAAAATATTTGATATTTCATTTGAATGTTTGATCTTAAACATACAAAATACGTGGAAAAAAGCCGTCAGAAAATCGAACGAGGTAAGGTCTAAATTATTCATGCAATTAAATATATGAAATTTGATTTTAACTCTTAATGGTGACTTGCTGTTCATACTCAGGTGAGACTGAAAACGCATTATGGAAGCAGAGGACCAAGTTGTAGCTGGAGAAGTGGTCAGTGACGATGAAGAAGTAAGACCGGTTTCTAAAAATAATTCTTATTTCATGCCAATGTAAAAAGGAAAAAATTCAAAATGAAAATATCTACTGTGTTGACTCTTTTTTTTTCTTCTTATACTAGTATTTTTATCTAAATTTAGGAATCTCTATATCAAGACATAGATCTGCTCCAGAACCATGGTATAGTGAGTATATGAAAAATCTTAATCAGTATTTCATTTGTCATCAATTTGTAAATTTGTAGGTCTTATTTAAGAAAGAATGATAGGATAAAGTATTGATACGTGATCCATTCTATGTTAAAAGCGAACAAATTTTAAGCCAATAATGGGTAAATTTTTTGGACATGTTTTCTTAAATACCCCTAAAATTTTTTAGTATCTAGTGTTTTTATCTACATGTATTTGTAGAATGTTGCCGACATAAAAAAGTTAAAACAGTCTGGAATATGTACAATCAAGGTGAGACTACAATATGATGAACTGTGCACACGTGTAGTTTAAACAGTACTTGTGTATTGTTATACAAACTGAAAAATATACATCAATAAAAATTACTGTTTGTTTCTATGAATTAAGGGTGTTCAAATGACAACAAAGAAAAAATTGTGCACAATTAAAGGAATTTCGGAGGCCAAAATGGAAAAGATCAAGGAGGCATGCAATAAGCTTGCTGTAAGTAACAGCCGAGAAATTATGATCGCAACTTTTTTTTAAATTCAAATTTTTAGCATTTTCTCTATTTAAACAAAGATACATCCATTGCATATCAACAAAAAAGAGTATAATTCATTGTACAGGATCCAGGTTTTCTGACCGCTCTTGAGTATGCCGATAGAAGAAAGCAGGTTTTTCGTCTGACCACAGGAAGTCAAGAACTGGAGTAAGTAACAATGGGGACATGGATACTTCCGATTTCTGAATTATTTATCATCCAATCCTGTATGTGATCTCTTGTATAAAATTTTCACTTTGATAATTAAATAACCTGATTCTCTCAAGTCAAGTATAAGAGTGATAAAAAATATATATGCTTTTAGCCTTTAATATAAACAACAAATATCCTATCATTAGTAATGAACAAAATAGAGAAAAGTGCAGCTGCACCTTTCCCTTCCCTTAATCGTTAGAAAGGGTGAGTTCAGGACCCATTTATGTAGGATGAAAGTGGCGTTATGACCCGTTGTGTAGAGTGAAACAGAGAATAATATGCAGCGAATATTTATGTTCATATCAGGCACGTAGTATCGTTTTTGAAAGTAGGGAGGGGGTGGTAGCTATATCAAAAAAATATTTGACTGAAAAAAAACTTTGACAATCAAGATTAAAGAAGGAAAATTTAACAAATTCCAACTTCCATTTTAGTTGTGTGTGTGTATGTGTGTGTGTGTGGTGGAAGGGGGGGGGGGGGGCTTTCAATGAACATTTTCAACAATAAAAAGTTTTTCACTACCAACATTTATCAATACACATAACTATACCACAACAAGAAGTGGGGGGAGGGACGACCGGCCTTACAATAAACATAAATTTTCAACATTTAAAGTTAACTTATGTTTGGAAAAAAAGGGCACCCATGCTCCCCCTCCCATACTATGTGCCTGCATATGTATCGTACTTATGGCTTAAAGATACCTGGTAGCATTTCTGCTATCTTTACATCTTTTCATGTGAATACAACTATTTCCATACCCTCTTTGTCAACGAACAACTTTAAATTTTTTGAGTATCATTGATTAGATTCAGTATTTTCTGGTCTAGATATTTTAGCAGGATGAACTCATAGTAACATTAACTGTATACCTTTGTAGGAAACTGCTGGTAGCAGTTTTAAAGGTGTTTATAATCATTTTCTATTACATAACTACTTAGATTTTTTTTGAATTTCTATTTAGCAAATTACTTGGCGGTGGTATAGAAAGTATGGCGATAACAGAAGCATTTGGTGAATTCAGAACGGGAAAAACTCAGTTGTCACACACTTTATGTGGTATGTAAGCACGTAGTATCCCCCCCCCCCCCAAACACTTTCTGCCATAACAATCTTTTACTGTTAATTTGGTATAAAAGTTAAGGTCAGAGACTAAAATATAAAACCATAACGCTACAGTTCTGCAGCTAAGTATAAAAATGTTCATTGAAAGGCTGGTTGTACCCCCTTTCCACATTTTGTTGCAGTATAGTCAAATCCTTACATGTTAATGTATTCAAAGTTTGTCTTGAATATTTAGAGTTTTTGACAATTCTTTTTTCTTTCTTTCTCCCTTTTATTATACCCCCGCTCCGAAGGAGAGGGGGGTATACTGTTTTACCCTTGTGTGTCTGTCTGTCCGTCTGTGTGTCTGTCTGTCTGTCTCTCCGTAACAAGTTTTGGTCGCAGTTTTCTCAGCAACTACTCATTGCAGAAGCTTGAAATCTTAGCACAATCTTTGTTTAGGCATGCCATATGGTGGGATTTATCTTTGTACGAATTCAGTGTCAACTTCCTGTTTATCCGTGCGTCTGTCCGTACCATACATAACAAATTTTGGTCGTAGTTTTCTCAGCAACTACTCATCGCAGATGCTTGAATTTTTAGCACAATCTTTGTTGATGCATGCCATATGGTGGGATTCGTTTTTGTACGAATTCGATGTCAACTTCCTGTTTATCCGTGCGTCTGTCCGTACCATACATAACAAATTTTGGTCGTAGTTTTCTCAGCAACTACTCATCGCAGATGCTTGAAATTTAAGCACAATCTTTGTTGATGCATGCCATATGGTGGGATTCATCTTTGTACTAATCTGATGTCAACTTCCTGTTTATCCGTGTGTCTGTCCGTACCATACATAACAAACTTTGGTCACAGTTTTCTCAGCAACTACTCATTGCAGATGCTTGAAATTTTAACACACTCTTTGTTTAGGCATGCCATATGGTGGGATTCATTTTTGTACGAATTCGATGTCAACTTCCTGTTTATCCGTGCGTCTGTCCGTACCATACATAACAAATTTTGGTCGTAGTTTTCTCAGCAACTACTCATCGCAGATGCTTGAAATTTAAGCACAATCTTTGTTGATGCATGCCATATGGTGGGATTCATCTTTGTACTAATCTGATGTCAACTTCCTGTTTATCCGTGTGTCTGTCCGTACCATACATAACAAACTTTGGTCACAGTTTTCTCAGCAACTACTCATTGCAGATGCTTGAAATTTTAACACACTCTTTGTTTAGGCATGCCATATGGTGGGATTCATTTTTGTACGAATCTGATGTAAACTTCCTGTTTATCCGTGCGTCTGTCCGTACCATACATAACAAATTTTTGTCGTAGTTTTCTCGGCAACTACTCATCGCAGATGCTTGAAATTTTAGCACAATCTTGTTAAGGCATGCCATATAATGGGATTCATTTTGGTACAAATCCAATGTCAACTTCCTGTTTATCCCTGCATCTGTCTGTACCATACATAACAAATTTTGGTCGCAGTTTTCTCAGCAACTACTCATTGCAGGTGCTTGAAATCTTAACACAATGTTTGTTTAGGCATGCCATATGTTGGGATTCATTTTTTTTACTAATCCAGTGTCAATTTCCTGATTATCACTGTGTTTGTCCATAACTGAACTTGTGTATTCACATCAGAGCGGGGGTATTATTAGTGAGCATTGGCTCGCAGACTTCTTGTTTTCGTTTGTTTGTTTTTCAAAGATTTTTGTCAGGTAAGTTGTCAATTATTCCGGCCACCAGCCTTCAAAAAATGATGCCAGTACCTCTTTTGTGCTATATTTTCTTTCATACAACTATTTCACTTATGATATGCTGAGTTGCTGATGGTTGTGATGATGTTTGGTTTTTTTTTTTCTTTCAGTGACTACGCAATTACCGGGCAATAACGGTTATACAGGAGGCAAAGTTGTCTTCATTGACACAGAAAACACATTGTATCCTTTAGCGATAACTTTTATGTTGAAAGGCGGTAGAATTCAGGTAGAGGGAGAGATATTTATATGTAACTTTGCCAAAATTATCACTGCATGTAGTAAGCATACATGTACTTGACAAAATATCCAAAATAATAAATGTCTCCAATACAACACAATATCAAGTTATTATTCAAAAGGGGGTGGGTCAAATATATAATGAATGCAGTGTCTCTCTTTATCAACATTAAATAGTCGTCCTGACCGACTGAGAGCTATTGCTGACCGTTTTAATTTGGACCAAAATGCCGTATTAGACAATGTTTTGTATGCCAGGGCATATACAAGTGAGTAATTCTACAATTTACAGTCAATATATTTAATTTTATGAAGACTTAAATGATTTATTTCAAAATCTTGTAAATGTGATCAGAAAAAAAAATGAAAGGGAGTAAAAAAAGCAACCCAAAAACATGTTTACTGAGTCAATTTTCTAATACATGTATTGCAAAGTTTCTAATCTTGTTCTTAAGGCGAGCATCAATATGAATTACTAGACTTTGTGGCTGCAAAATTTTATGAGGAATCTGGGGTTTTTAAACTTCTGGTAAGTTCCACTTGATTTTTTTTTTCTAAAAGTAAATATAAGATTTGTCCAACATTTTATGCTTTTATAGTTTAACAATTTGTCTAAGTTACCTTCTCATCAAATACAGATAGTGGATTCCATTATGGCACTCTTTCGCGTCGATTTTAGCGGTCGTGGAGAGTTAGCAGATCGGCAGCAAAAACTTGCACAGATGTTGTCCAGACTTCAGAAAATAGCTGAAGGTAAATCATTTGAAATAATTTTTACTATCTTTTTCCTCTGTAACCAAATTGGTGTCGGATAGGTCAGATATCATTTTGAATGGGGTGCAAATGGGACACTTACATGCGTCAAATTTGGTATATAGTGATTTTGTGCGTATCAAGGCGTCTTTTTCGATAGAGAATAATACTTTACGGATCAGTGCATTTTTCCTTCGCACCAAAAATTATGGCAAATCTGAAAATTGCACAAAAATGCCTTAAAGTTAGTGATAAAATGGAAATCAAGTTAATGAAAACGCAGTTTGTCGACCTCTTCATGCAGCTTTAACACCAATGCTTGATTATTAGGACAAATACCAGTAAATTTCAGGTGTAGGTATGAATAGAATTAAATCAGACGAAGCAATACAAACTTTGTTGTCCATAAAGTTTCATCTATTTGTCGAAATGGTTTCAAGCTTAGCTGTAGATCTGCAGCTCACTTGTCTGACAGATCATCCATTCCAGATTTTCTGACAACCGAGCTGCAGATCTGTAGCTAGTTTTCGAGGTCTTCGGACAATTCATGAAAGGTGCTTTGTAATACAGTTATCTCGATAAAACGCAGTGACAATTTTTTGAGAAAGTAAATTTTGAATAAACTCGAACTACATATTTTTCAGTTACACATCATGATCCAAAAATGTAAAACCACGGACCGTATCATTGTAAGATTGAATTTTTAAAAAATCCTGGACCTAAAGTACGGCGTGGGTAATGCCACAATAACAAATGGTTCCTACATAAAGATCAATTACATGTACAAATATTACGCATAGAGAAGATGACTCTCCCAGAGAAGAATGTTTAGGAAGGGCAGTTAATGTGCTTTCAACAATCTTGGTGTACAAATGATCATATTGATTTGAGGAAAGTTAATGCACATGATTAACATGAAATGAAATATGAAGATGAAAAGTAATCTTGCTTAAACGTCCGTTGAAACAATACAGATTTGGAGCAGAGCAAACACGGAAAAATTTATTTATTTAAACATTTATTAAAACAATATTTTAATATTATTTTTCAGAATACAACGTTGCTGTTTTTGTAACAAACCAAATGACAGCAGATCCTGGGGCAACAATGTCGTATGTATACCCACTGAACATTTCATTACTTTATTTTCCCCCATTATTGCTACAAAACTCTTCTAAGATACAAATTCAATAATGTGGTGTGTTACAACTCAAAACCGACATACTAGAAACTTTCCCTTTGGTTTCTTGTGTGAGAATTTTGAACTAAATATTCTATCAGTTTTGAGGATGGAATATGTAACATTTTCTTTTACATAACAATACTTTTTTTTCTCATTTAACTAGTTTTCAAGCAGATCCTAAGAAACCAATTGGTGGAAACATTCTTGCACACGCCTCTACTACGAGACTCAGTCTACGCAAAGGGAGAGGAGAAACCAGAATTGCTAAAATATATGATAGGTATTACAATGAACTAGGTTCAGATACGATATTTATAGGGGGAAAATCATTGTAATTTTTGTTCTATATATTAATCTTTTTGGGTAACTTTTATAGCCCTGACCTTCCAGAAAGTGAGGCAACATTTGCAATAACTGGCGGGGGAATCAATGACGCAAAGGAATGAACAAGAATATGGTCAAAATATTCCGTGGACTGAGGAGAAATAGCATAATATAAATTAAATATTTATATATTGATTATATATATTTCTGAATTACTTCATTTTTTCTGTATTTAGAATGCAATTATGACATAAATCATTATGATAAATATACTAAATAAATTATTTTTGGGCACTTATGGTATATGTCAGGGATGGGGTAATTGAAAAAAGTAATTGTAATTGACTGTAATTAATTACATTTTTTTAAGTAATTGGAAGTAATTTGTAATTGAACATTTTTTCAATTACTTGTAATTGTAATTTAATTAATTACACTGAAAAAATACCATGTAATTTCAATTACTTTTTCAATTACATTCAATTACTTTATATAATACACATTCATGATATATTCACGATATATCGTCACCACTACCTCCCCATTTTACTGGTTTTTATTTTATTGTTAAACATATCCTCAATCAGGCTCTCAATTCTCTTATATTTGGGGCCATTCAAAGGCCCGGTTCCCAATTCAAAAAGGGTACATTTTTTCCCAATTGAATGTGTTAATTTTCCCAATCTGTCACTTCCTCTAATATTAAAGAACATTTAGTAAGATATGTTGTTACTAAACTTGTAATTCATATTTCTCTATATTACAAAACAGAAATTTAGTTGATAACAACCACCAGAAACTCAATATATCATGAATATAGCGTATAATGTCTATAATTATGATTTTCCCAAAATTCCCCAAAAGGTCGATAATTTTCCCAATTTTTACGGCCCCGGCCCCAGTCCCAAAAAGTGGTGTGAGAGCCCTGTCAATCCTTCAATTATACAATATCTTAGGTTAATGCTTACAAAAAAATAATTAAATGATTGGCTTGATAATAAAACTAGTTTCTTTCTAATCATTATGTAAATTTTAAATTTTTTGATCGATGTTTATAAATATGAATTTTGAACCACGCTTCTTAGGTCTATTCAGCAATGAAACACACATACATTTATTATATTTCAATCTTTGTTGTTTGATCAATAATAAAGAAAAAGAAGGTATGTGTCATTAATTAAGTTCTCTCTTGTTGGGAAGAGATAATTGCCCTCCAGATCACAGCTTTAAATTGCAATCAAAACAAATCAACTCCTCTAAAGAGATATTCCATGATTTAGAAGACAAAGCCAATGGAGATAATTATTTCAATTTAAAATGCTCTGCTAGCTTTAGAAAAGAAAAACTCTCAATTTGATAATTATCTAGACAGATTTTTATGAATGAATTTTCTATCTGTACAATTCTGATTTATGAAGTAAAGTTGTTCAACATAAATAGCAATTTAGGATGTTCAGGTTACTTTCAAAGGAAATATTTAATTTGAGGGGTTACAGCTGTACAGTTGCGACTCATTTCACTCTATTAAAATACTCACTTTAAATCAAACATCATAAGCCATGCAATTTGTGTACATGTCTTAGAAAGCCTGTAATTTAATTGTAATTTAATTGAAGAAAAAGTCAAAGTAATTGTAATTTAATTAATTACTTTTTAAAGTAATTGACCCCATCCCTGGTATATGTTAAAGTAACGTAGCTTGCAGGTCCCAGGATTACGAAGCAGTCTTAGACTTAAGTCAGAATTTGTATAGTGTCCAATAAGTTTATTACAGAAAACACATAAATATGAAATGTTATTAAAATTGTTTCCTTTTCAAGTTTTCAAAGAAGATGGTTGAACATGGCAAGCGAAACGTGAAGGTTAACAACTAAATCTCAATTATAACAAAATTTTCTTTGATATTTCATCAAACATTAAAAGTATACTTTATGTATAATCTCCACAATTTGCAAAAATCTCACAAGAATTGAAATTATCTGCCTATGAAATTGCATACACACACTAACACCCCTACTAATGTGTTTGGAACATTTTATTTTTCGGTGTTCTGCAAATTATAAAATCCGAGGAGTTCCCAGTAGCTCTCACAGAAGCCTGGTTCCCTGGCTCATCCTTGCCTAGTGACGCGGAGTACACGAAGCAAAACAGGGACAGGGAACCATGCTACTCTCACAGTAGCTCTGGCGAGATCTAGCGAGACTACAACGAGATAAGGTAAATTATTCACGGAAATGTGGCTAGGAAGTGACTAGCACGTGGAGACATGGTAAACAGAAAAGCTATCTTGCGTTTCTTTTTTCACCACTGAATAACATATGTAAAAATGTATTTCAATCTCTCTTGAATTCATTCAAACGTCAATAAGTATTCTTCATTGCATTATTTTCTGCACTCATGTATTAAAATTTCTTTTTGGACAAACATGCTTGCATGTGAAATGGGACTATATTTTTTGGCGTCAGAGTACATGTAGCAAATGGGGTACCAATATAGCTTAATCTGAATGAGTTGAATTGCTTTGTGGGTTACTACGGATACTACAGGAATTTTACGTTTGAAAAAAAAACCAAGGCGATCGAAAAGGCACATAGGACATCTGCATGCTTTTCTATGCTGTCCATTTTTATTCTATTGTCAGGTGAGTTCCCTGACCAAAACAGATGATCACGGGTATTGTAATATGAAAAAAAGAGTTGAACCACGTGTTCGAAGTGAAAAACAAAATTGGGGTCTCTAAGTAACTCTTCTTACGTTATAAAATCTTTTCAGTGTAATTCATGTTACTAGTCGCAGAGAGTGGGGTTACCTAAAGCATTAAGACGAATATTTCTTACTCATTTCTAAAGAAATAGGCGTGTTATTCTGTAGCAGGGTTCTCCATGGGCCGTCTAACGTGGCGACTCCGCCACCGTTAAATTCCCTAGCGCCACAGTTAAAAAATCAGCGCCATAGTTCCGCCACAATCAAAATTTTAGCACCAGAGAAAGATCATTGTATTCAGTAAGATAAATATAACAAATTATATATCAAATGAACATCCAAATTATGTACCGATTTTCAGTTTTTAATGCTTAACCGTTAATTTACTCTAATTATAGTCCATTGTTTGGCTTGCGCAATCAATTATCTTCTAGATCTCGATGGACACAAGAATGAAAAGAGACCAGCCATTTTTTCACACTTCATGATAATTACAAATGATTTTTTTAATATCAATTTATAATTCATGTTTTAATAGTTCTACAGATAACCACATTCTTAAATTGCATTGGCACTGCGAATCAAACATCGTACGTGTATCGTAATCGGTATTTTTGTAATGTTGAAAAATTAACAAGACAAGTAGATTCACTAAAATATGATAAATTTTTCTAATCTGCTTAAGTGTTACTATACAGTCTTCAGACCAATAATTGTTAATATATAGATGTTAGCGTGATTGTATGACCTACATGTACAAGAATTTTTTCTGTCCTTTAATAAACACTGTTAAGTGTATACATGTAATTTACATTTTGTAAACAAAATTATTTTTTTTAAAAATATGGTTAAATGCTTAAAACGTGTTATTACTGGTACTATTATTTTCATATTATGTATGGTAATATTTGTTTATTTATCAGTACAAATGTGTTAGGGGGTCTTTTTTACAGTATGCATATATTTTGGAAACATCCTAATTTTTGTTTTACACTATGCTTAATCGATATCGATTAATTGTTTTTAGTATTAAATTTATTTATCAATTTGCCAAATAATTAAGGCCATTTGTATATTAAACTATTAATTCATAGGGGCTGTGTGTTTTCAATTTATCTCGGGATTCTTCCCGAATTCGGTCGAAAAATGACCGCAAATATAAGCACATTGCGTAACTTTTGCGCCACAGTTAAATTTAAAATGATGGAGAATCCTGCTGTAGCAATTGACGTCCGATAAGAAACGCCCAAACTTTCCACTCAAACGAAAAATTTTACCACTTCAATGCGCTTCATTGTAGATTGAGTTGAAACACGTGTTCGAAGTGAAATGTAACCATATAGGTGTAAAGTTAACGTTGCTATTCAGGCAATGATTGGTCAATTGTTGGTGGTTAGATCCTCTTTGTGCATTAATAACATATAAGGTATACAAAGGTTTGTCATATACATTTTTTTCTACCAGTGCATTGGACGATTTTGAAAAAAGTAATAATAATAAGGCTAACCGTTATTTACTCAGACTTTAACACATGGTCATTTGTGAATGTCTCCCTAACGTCTTATATATAAAATACAAGCCTGTTACTCGTTAATATTGCTTAAACATTTACATAATATAAAGCAGAAATCAATGATCATTTTATCTACGTTGTTCAAAGGGACATAATATGAGTTATCGAACTTTGAAACAAAACTTACATTATGCAAATTTCCAAATAAACATTCAATCACAAGAACAAATTGTATATAAAAGCTGTCTTTGGAGGGTGGATGGTGGGGAATATTTCTAATACATTGGAAAGTAAAATAATTGCACTTGTTTAAATACAAGTAGAATTGCACCATACTGCACTCTGCTGCAATATAATGCATCGTGATGCCTGCCAAATTGTCCAATCAAAATTAACTTAATCAATTTATTTTCTTAATTGAATTAAAAAAACTGATTGAATGCATACACTTTTTTCATTTTATGCTTTGAAAAAAAAAACGGTTTCAAATACAGACTAGAGAGCATTTCTTTTATTCTCACATTCTTAAATATTTGACTGGCGTCATGAGAAAAGGGCCCTTATCTTTCGACGTCACAATTCACAGAAAACGACGTCAAAGTTCGTGAACTTAAATCTTCAATATCGCGGCAACGTAAACCCGGAAGTTATATTGTCGGCTGCGTTTGTTTACATCCTGGATGCGTTGTTTACAAATTCATCACATGACAGTTCTAATATAAAGGCTTGAAATAGACTTTCAAATGGATTTACAGGTAAAAATTGCTTAGAATAATTCATTTCACAAAACGGGTTACAAGAAAATTTGCCGTTTTGTCAATTGTTTTTTAAAAATGCTTTTATTCAGCACCGTTATGCACAGTCTTTGTATGTACGTTGTACATGTACAGTATCTATTCAGATTAAAACATTCTAGATCATTTATTCACAATTATATGAATGTACAATAAATACGTACATGTTGTTTTTGAAATTCAATATATTTATAACTTGAAGAAAAACAACAACACGTATTGTAATTTAATTTACAAATATGCATACATGTAGAGTACATAAAACAATATGTATGATCCCCCTTCTTTTCTCGAGATTTTTTTTTTTTTTTTTTTTTTAGTTGGCCTATTAATTTTATTTCATATTATTATTTCATCTCAGGGCCGGTTGGTTCCTGTTTTTCGTCGAAAAGAGAGAGGACCCCCCCCCCTTCAAACAATCACAGTGACACATTTTTTTCATCTATTAGTCCCCCCTCTATTACTCCCCCTTTTTAATGAAAAAATTAAGCTGCAGTTACTAAGTCCCTGAATATATTTCATGAATGTTGTGATTCTGTAATATTTGTAAAAAAAAAAAAAAAAAAAGAAAAAAAAAATTGAAACTGAACAGGATTAAGTCCATGATGAAGAAACAAAATATTTGATCGTAACGGTCTTAATATTTGTGCACGATAATACATACATGTACAATCATTTTATTGAAATACCCTTGCTAACGTAAGAATTTTAAAAAAAAATACCCACAGTACATATTAAATAATTTAAGCACATAAACATATTACATGGAAATACTTTTTTACATAAAATCATATAACCTATTTTTAGAATGTTTAGGTGTTACCATGTTAGCACAGTTATTAAAAAGTACAAAATAGAATTTGACAGTCTCATATTTTCCGGAATGTTCTTAGGAACTTGATGAAGTAATACGAGAATTCTTTCCGAGGTCGGAACACAAAGTTAATAATGACACTTAGGCAGTTAATGAAGAGCCCCCTTTTTCTGAACCTATAGAATCAGACCAAGAAATGATTAGTAGACTTTCTTCCAACTATTCGCAAGATCAGGGATGTGTTGTATTTGAGGAGGATCCTTGTTTGGACAATTTAAGAGATACAATTTCACTTGGTTGTTCTTGCCATTTGAAATGTTTTGATAAATTTCAATGTGAAGAGATTAAAGAACACATACTTACAATGCGCGAACTTTCACGTGACGAAAAAGACATGTACCTAATGGGAAAATTGAGAAGTAAGGGTACCGGAATCGACGCAAGTGACAGAAAACGGCAAAGGTACATGTACAACTACGACGATAGGGAGGTATGTAAAGAAGCTTTTCTTGTAATGCATGACATCGGCGAGAAGTATTTAAAAACTTTGATAAAACACATGAAACTTAATGGACCAGTGCCCAGGTCCCATGGAAACAAAGGTAGAAAACCTAAACACGCCCTGTCGTTTCTGGACATCAAAAGAGTAGTGAATTTTATCGTGCTCTACAGTGAGGAGTGCGGGTTGCCCCTCCCCGCTATGCCCCATGGCAATGACGCTGTCCAAACACCCGTTCTTTTACCAGCTTCCTCAACAAAGGTTGAAATTCACTCAAGATACAAGTCGGTCTGTGAGGAGAGCAATGAAAGGTCTGTCATGTCTTTAAAATTTAGCTGATTAAAACTGGTCATGTGTTATATTAAAGAATTTATCAATTTAAACTTAACTATATTAATTTTTCCGAGTGTTGGTTTCGTCGTTATACTTTAATCTCTATAAATTAATATACAGTGAATATTAACTTAAAAAAAAAAAATAATAAAAACTATACGTAGGTCGGTGGAACTGTCAACATTTAAGAGCATCTGGCTGCAGTGTGTTCCTCACATCAAAATCGCCTCTCCCAGATCTGATGTTTGTCTAAAATGTGAAACGCTTAGATGCCGCGCGATGGGTGCAGTCTCAGAGGAGGAAAAATTAATCGCTCTGCATGATTATAAGCAACATATTGAAATTTCTCAAGGTACATAAAGGCTTAAACATAAAAGTTTACCTGGTTTTCATAAAATTCACTGAAGATTTTTTTTACCAGCGGGGGGGGGGGGGGGGGGGTCTTAACTCAAGAAAGATAGTCTGTGAAAATTCCATTGAGTGGGGTGAGTCCGGGCCACAAGCAATGGGAAACTTTACAAACAAACACAAGAAACGATAAAATTATCTACGTTTTGTTTGTTTTTTTTTTTGTGTTTTGGGGGGTGGGGGGGTTTAGTTCTTACATTCCTAGATATTCAATTATACTTTACAAGAAATTATTTTTTCAAGAATCCAAGGTTAATTATATAACTACGAAAATTTCGTGGCACTCAAGCCCCACCCCCACCCCATTAAGAATGCATCAACACCAGAAAAACATTTTCTTTTGTTTTATTTACTGATACATATCATCACAGAAGTCTAGATATAAATTCATATGCAGGAGACTTCCGCAGACCTTGGCTGAAGGTTAATATTATTTGACTTTAGATCTGATTCTTTAAAAAAAATAAATGCAATGAACTTATAACTTAAAACACTATACCTTTTTGACAGGTGGACTTTCTTCGGAAAGACTCCAGTATCTCTACAAACACGTGAGGCCTTTTGTAAAGAGCCATGCCAGAGAGGCGACATGTCCCACTCCCACTGAGGAATAAATGACTCAGACGATGATGGCTATAGCCTTTTTTATTTATTTATTTATTTATTTATTCCTGTGTGTAATTATTGGTTGATTGTGAGTTATATATTTAAACGTATGTAGAAGAACAAGGAAATCTGAGTTTGCACTGGAATTTGATTCATTAATATGTTGTTGAACTTCTGTGAAAATGAACAACTGTACAGACCTTACAGAATTGATGAAAAATGGTGCATGACCATTTTCTTTTAACATGTGTAATAAAAATATAAACAAGTATAAAGTTTTCACGGTTCTAAAACAAATAAACAAATGTTTTAAACTACATTTACAACGAAAAGATGCAAAGGGCACATAATAAGAATCGACACAATGTTTGACGTCGATTGACGTTCCGTTGACGTTATGATTTTCTAAAATGGACGTTATCAATATTTTTATATATGCGTCGCAAAAAAATGTCATAAAAACGTTATTTTACGTGATACGAGCAAAAGTTTGGTATTTTCATAAACAGAAAATGATGGAGACTTCATTTCAAGAAAAAAATAAAAATGTGAAATTTTGACGTTAAGGGCCCTTTTCTCATGACGCCAGTCATTTGTTTCTTTGATATGAATCAAAATTTACAATCAGTAATTAAGTCGAAGGACTTTTGCAAAGTTACGTGTTGCTGTTTTTTTTTATCGAATGACTAGTTTGGGTATGCGCAAGTAGAATTGCACCATACTGCACACTGCTGCAATACAGTGTGATACATTGTGATGCCTGCCAAATTGTCCAATCAAAATTAACTTAGTCAATTTTTTTTCTTAATTGAATTTAAAAACTGATTGAATACACACACTTTTTTTCATTTTATGCTTTGAAAAAAAAAAAAAAGGTTTCAGAAACAGACTAGAGAGCATTTCTTTTATTCTCACATTCTTAAATATGTGTTTTCTTTGATCTGAATCAAAATTAACAATCAGTAATTAAGTCGAAGGACTTTCGCAAAGTTACGTGTTGCTGTTTTTTTTGTTGTTTTTTTTTTTATCGAATGACTAGTTTGGGTATGCGCAAAAGATCTAAAAGAAATGAACATTCCTTTTTGACCGATGAGTGGATTTTTTTTTTTTGCAAGAGAATTTATACTGTTTATCATAATTAAAATTTAACTTCATTTTATTGCACTGCACTACAATGCAATGTCAATCAATAAAATGAAGTCCATTTTTGTTTTACATTATGGTATTGAAAATAGGGTGTAAATCAACATATTTTCTAATATATTTTTATTTTTGAAAAAGTTTTGAAAAACAGGCTGGATGGAATATTTTCATTCACATTTTCTTATATGATTCTTCTCTTTCATATGAATCTAAATTAACAATGCAGAAATAATGTCGAAGGATTTTTGGACAATTTTTTTCATTGCTGTTTATTATTTTATGCAATGCCTAGTTTGGGTATATGAAAGATTGAAAAAGAAAGAAATCTCATGTTTGACTGATGAGTGTAAATTTTGAGAGTGATGCAGATAAGCAGCAGGAAGGATAAACAGAATATATTCTGATAACAGTACTCAGAGCGAAGTTCTCATCAAAGAACAGTTACTTTTGCTGATTTTTTTTGTATTGAAAGACTGATGTGGATATATGCAAAACATCCCGAGGAAAATTGGAGTGTCGAGTGAAGTTCTTTAATTGCAAGCTAATTAATTTTGCTTTTAAATAAGAATATAACTGTCCTACAATACATTGGATTGTAATGCTTGATGTACTGTCTAATTAAAACATACTTGGTCAATTTTTAATAATAAGACCAACCAGTGAAAAAATATAAACTTTCCTGTTTGACTGATGAGTGAATATTTTGAGACTCAAACAAAGCGCCGATGACTTTGTAGAACAATCAAAGACGCTTTTCAATACTGCTTAGCAGTACTTGTTTAGTGAGATAAGCTCACACTAAGTCCTTTACACGCGACATTACCGTTATTTACTCAGACTTTAACACATGGTCATTTGTGAATGTCTCCCTAACGTCTTATATATAGTACACAAGCCTGTTACTCGTTAGCATTACTTAAACATTTACATAATATAAAGGAGAAATCAATGATCGTTTTGTCTACGTTGTTCAAAGGGACATAATTTGAGTTATCGAACTTTGAAACAAAACTTACATTATGCAAATTTCCAAAGAAACATTGAATCACAAGGACAAATTGTATATAAAAGCTGTCTTTGGAGGGTGGATGGTGGGGAATATTTCTAATACATTGACAAGTAAAATAATTGTACTTGTTTAAAAACAAGTAGAATTGCACCATACTGCACTCTGCTGCAATACAATGCAGTACATTGTGATGCCTGCCAAATTGTCCAATCAGAATTAACTTAGTCAATTTATTTTCTTAATTGAATTTAAAAACTGATTGAATGCATACACTTTTTTTCATTTTATGCTTTGAAAAAAAAAAACGGTTTCAAATACAGACTAGAGAGCATTTCTTTTATTCTCACATTCTTAAATATTTGTTTCTTTGATATGAATCAAAATTTACAATCAGTAATTAAGTCGAAGGACTTTTGCAAAGTTACGTGTTGCTGTTTTTTTTATCGAATGACTAGTTTGGGTATGCGCAAGTAGAATTGCACCATACTGCACACTGCTGCAATACAGTGTGATACATTGTGATGCCTGCCAAATTGTCCAATCAAAATTAACTTAGTCAATTTTTTTTCTTAATTGAATTTAAAAACTGATTGAATACACACACTTTTTTTCATTTTATGCTTTGAAAAAAAAAAAAGGTTTCAAAAACAGACTAGAGAGCATTTCTTTTATTCTCACATTCTTAAATATGTGTTTTCTTTGATCTGAATCAAAATTAACAATCAGTAATTAAGTCGAAGGACTTTCGCAAAGTTACGTGTTGCTGTTTTTTTTGTTGTTTTTTTTTTATCGAATGACTAGTTTGGGTATGCGCAAAAGATCTAAAAGAAATGAACATTCCTTTTTGACCGATGAGTGGATTTTTTTTTTTGCAAGAGAATTTATACTGTTTATCATAATTAAAATTTAACTTCATTTTATTGCACTGCACTACAATGCAATGTCAATCAATAAAATGAAGTCCATTTTTGTTTTACATTATGGTATTGAAAATAGGGTGTAAATCAACATATTTTCTAATATATTTTTATTTTTGAAAAAGTTTTGAAAAACAGGCTGGATGGAATATTTTCATTCACATTTTCTTATATGATTCTTCTCTTTCATATGAATCTAAATTAACAATGCAGAAATAATGTCGAAGGATTTTTGGACAATTTTTTTCATTGCTGTTTATTATTTTATGCAATGCCTAGTTTGGGTATATGAAAGATTGAAAAAGAAAGAAATCTCATGTTTGACTGATGAGTGTAAATTTTGAGAGTGATGCAGATAAGCAGCAGGAAGGATAAACAGAATATATTCTGATAACAGTACTCAGAGCGAAGTTCTCATCAAAGAACAGTTACTTTTGCTGATTTTTTTTGTATTGAAAGACTGATGTGGATATATGCGAAACATCCCAAGGAAAATTGGAGTGTCGAGTGAAGTTCTTTAATTGCAAGCTAATTAATTTTGCTTTTAAATAAGAATATAACTGTCCTACAATACATTGGATTGTAATGCTTGATGTACTGTCTAATTAAAACATACTTGGTCAATTTTTAATAATAAGACCAACCAGTGAAAAAATATAAACTTTCCTGTTTGACTGATGAGTGAATATTTTGAGACTCAAACAAAGCGCCGATGACTTTGTAGAACAATCAAAGACGCTTTTCAATACTGCTTAGCAGTACTTGTTTAGTGAGATAAGCTCACACTAAGTCCTTTACACGCGACATTACCGTTATTTACTCAGACTTTAACACATGGTCATTTGTGAATGTCTCCCTAACGTCTTATATATAGTACACAAGCCTGTTACTCGTTAGCATTACTTAAACATTTACATAATATAAAGGAGAAATCAATGATCGTTTTGTCTACGTTGTTCAAAGGGACATAATTTGAGTTATCGAACTTTGAAACAAAACTTACATTATGCAAATTTCCAAAGAAACATTGAATCACAAGGACAAATTGTATATAAAAGCTGTCTTTGGAGGGTGGATGGTGGGGAATATTTCTAATACATTGACAAGTAAAATAATTGTACTTGTTTAAAAACAAGTAGAATTGCACCATACTGCACTCTGCTGCAATACAATGCAGTACATTGTGATGCCTGCCAAATTGTCCAATCAGAATTAACTTAGTCAATTTATTTTCTTAATTGAATTTAAAAACTGATTGAATGCATACACTTTTTTTCATTTTATGCTTTGAAAAAAAAAAACGGTTTCAAATACAGACTAGAGAGCATTTCTTTTATTCTCACATTCTTAAATATTTGTTTCTTTGATATGAATCAAAATTTACAATCAGTAATTAAGTCGAAGGACTTTTGCAAAGTTACGTGTTGCTGTTTTTTTTATCGAATGACTAGTTTGGGTATGCGCAAGTAGAATTGCACCATACTGCACACTGCTGCAATACAGTGTGATACATTGTGATGCCTGCCAAATTGTCCAATCAAAATTAACTTAGTCAATTTTTTTTCTTAATTGAATTTAAAAACTGATTGAATACACACACTTTTTTTCATTTTATGCTTTGAAAAAAAAAAAAGGTTTCAAAAACAGACTAGAGAGCATTTCTTTTATTCTCACATTCTTAAATATGTGTTTTCTTTGATCTGAATCAAAATTAACAATCAGTAATTAAGTCGAAGGACTTTCGCAAAGTTACGTGTTGCTGTTTTTTTTGTTGTTTTTTTTTTTATTGAATGACTAGTTTGGGTATGCGCAAAAGATCTAAAAGAAATGAACATTCCTTTTTGACCGATGAGTGGATTTTTTTTTTTGCAAGAGAATTTATACTGTTTATCATAATTAAAATTTAACTTCATTTTATTGCACTGCACTACAATGCAATGTCAATCAATAAAATGAAGTCCATTTTTGTTTTACATTATGGTATTGAAAATAGGGTGTAAATCAACATATTTTCTAATATATTTTTATTTTTGAAAAAGTTTTGAAAAACAGGCTGGATGGAATATTTTCATTCACATTTTCTTATATGATTCTTCTCTTTCATATGAATCTAAATTAACTATGCAGAAATAATGTCGAAGGATTTTTGGACAATTTTTTTCATTGCTGTTTATTATTTTATGCAATGCCTAGTTTGGGTATATGAAAGATTGAAAAAGAAAGAAATCTCTTGTTTGACTGATGAGTGTAAATTTTGAGAGTGATGCAGATAAGCAGCAGGAAGGATAAACAGAATATATTCTGATAACAGTACTCAGAGCGAAGTTCTCATCAAAGAACAGTTACTTTTGCTGATTTTTTTTGTATTGAAAGACTTATGTGGATATATGCGAAACATCCCAAGGAAAATTGGAGTGTCGAGTGAAGTTCTTTAATTGCAAGCTAATTAATTTTGCTTTTAAATAAGAATATAACTGTCCTACAATACATTGGATTGTAATGCTTGATGTACTGTCTAATTAAAACATACTTGGTCAATTTTTAATAATAAGACCAACCAGTGAAAAAATATAAACTTTCCTGTTTGACTGATGAGTGAATATTTTGAGACTCAAACAAAGCGCCGATGACTTTGTAGAACAATCAAAGACGCTTTTCAATACTGCTTAGCAGTACTTGTTTAGTGAGATAAGCTCACACTAAGTCCTTTACACGCGACATTACCGTTATTTACTCAGACTTTAACACATGGTCATTTGTGAATGTCTCCCTAACGTCTTATATATAGTACACAAGCCTGTTACTCGTTAGCATTACTTAAACATTTACATAATATAAAGGAGAAATCAATGATCGTTTTGTCTACGTTGTTCAAAGGGACATAATTTGAGTTATCGAACTTTGAAACAAAACTTACATTATGCAAATTTCCAAAGAAACATTGAATCACAAGGACAAATTGTATATAAAAGCTGTCTTTGGAGGGTGGATGGTGGGGAATATTTCTAATACATTGACAAGTAAAATAATTGTACTTGTTTAAAAACAAGTAGAATTGCACCATACTGCACTCTGCTGCAATACAATGCAGTACATTGTGATGCCTGCCAAATTGTCCAATCAGAATTAACTTAGTCAATTTATTTTCTTAATTGAATTTAAAAACTGATTGAATGCATACACTTTTTTTCATTTTATGCTTTGAAAAAAAAAAAAAGGTTTCAAATACAGACTAGAGAGCATTTCTTTTATTCTCACATTCTTAAATATTTGTTTCTTTGATATGAATCAAAATTTACAATCAGTAATTAAGTCGAAGGACTTTTGCAAAGTTACGTGTTGCTGTTTTTTTTATCGAATGACTAGTTTGGGTATGCGCAAGTAGAATTGCACCATACTGCACACTGCTGCAATACAGTGTGATACATTGTGATGCCTGCCAAATTGTCCAATCAAAATTAACTTAGTCAATTTTTTTTCTTAATTGAATTTAAAAACTGATTGAATACACACACTTTTTTTCATTTTATGCTTTGAAAAAAAAAAAACGGTTTCAAAAACAGACTAGAGAGCATTTCTTTTATTCTCACATTCTTAAATATGTGTTTTCTTTGATCTGAATCAAAATTAACAATCAGTAATTAAGTCGAAGGACTTTCGCAAAGTTACGTGTTGCTGTTTTTTTTGTTGTTTTTTTTTTTATCGAATGACTAGTTTGGGTATGCGCAAAAGATCTAAAAGAAATGAACATTCCTTTTTGACCGATGAGTGGATTTTTTTTTTTGCAAGAGAATTTATACTGTTTATCATAATTAAAATTTAACTTCATTTTATTGCACTGCACTACAATGCAATGTCAATCAATAAAATGAAGTCCATTTTTGTTTTACATTATGGTATTGAAAATAGGGTGTAAATCAACATATTTTCTAATATATTTTTATTTTTGAAAAAGTTTTGAAAAACAGGCTGGATGGAATATTTTCATTCACATTTTCTTATATGAATCTTCTCTTTCATATGAATCTAAATTAACAATGCAGAAATAATGTCGAAGGATTTTTGGACAATTTTTTTCATTGCTGTTTATTATTTTATGCAATGCCTAGTTTGGGTATATGAAAGATTGAAAAAGAAAGAAATCTCATGTTTGACTGATGAGTGTAAATTTTGAGAGTGATGCAGATAAGCAGCAGGAAGGATAAACAGAATATATTCTGATAACAGTACTCAGAGCGAAGTTCTCATCAAAGAACAGTTACTTTTGCTGATTTTTTTTGTATTGAAAGACTTATGTGGATATATGCGAAACATCCCGAGGAAAATTGGAGTGTCGAGTGAAGTTCTTTAATTGCAAGCTAATTAATTTTGCTTTTAAATAAGAATACAACTGTCCTACAATACATTGGATTGTAATGCTTGATGTACTGTCTAATTAAAACATACTTGGTCAATTTTTAATAATAAGACCAACCAGTGAAAAAATATAAACTTTCCTGTTTGACTGATGAGTGAATATTTTGAGACTCAAACAAAGCGCCGATGACTTTGTAGAACAATCAAAGACGCTTTTCAATACTGCTTAGCAGTACTTGTTTAGTGAGATAAGCTCACACTAAGTCCTTTACACGCGACATTACCGTTATTTACTCAGACTTTAACACATGGTCATTTGTGAATGTCTCCCTAACGTCTTATATATAGTACACAAGCCTGTTACTCGTTAGCATTACTTAAACATTTACATAATATAAAGGAGAAATCAATGATCGTTTTGTCTACGTTGTTCAAAGGGACATAATTTGAGTTATCGAACTTTGAAACAAAACTTACATTATGCAAATTTCCAAAGAAACATTGAATCACAAGGACAAATTGTATATAAAAGCTGTCTTTGGAGGGTGGATGGTGGGGAATATTTCTAATACATTGACAAGTAAAATAATTGTACTTGTTTAAAAACAAGTAGAATTGCACCATACTGCACTCTGCTGCAATACAATGCAGTACATTGTGATGCCTGCCAAATTGTCCAATCAGAATTAACTTAGTCAATTTATTTTCTTAATTGAATTTAAAAACTGATTGAATGCATACACTTTTTTTCATTTTATGCTTTGAAAAAAAAAAACGGTTTCAAATACAGACTAGAGAGCATTTCTTTTATTCTCACATTCTTAAATATTTGTTTCTTTGATATGAATCAAAATTTACAATCAGTAATTAAGTCGAAGGACTTTTGCAAAGTTACGTGTTGCTGTTTTTTTTTATCGAATGACTAGTTTGGGTATGCGCAAGTAGAATTGCACCATACTGCACACTGCTGCAATACAGTGTGATACATTGTGATGCCTGCCAAATTGTCCAATCAAAATTAACTTAGTCAATTTTTTTTCTTAATTGAATTTAAAAACTGATTGAATACACACACTTTTTTTCATTTTATGCTTTGAAAAAAAAAAAAAAGGTTTCAAAAACAGACTAGAGAGCATTTCTTTTATTCTCACATTCTTAAATATGTGTTTTCTTTGATCTGAATCAAAATTAACAATCAGTAATTAAGTCGAAGGACTTTCGCAAAGTTACGTGTTGCTGTTTTTTTTTGTTGTTTTTTTTTTTATCGAATGACTAGTTTGGGTATGCGCAAAAGATCTAAAAGAAATGAACATTCCTTTTTGACCGATGAGTGGATTTTTTTTTTTGCAAGAGAATTTATACTGTTTATCATAATTAAAATTTAACTTCATTTTATTGCACTGCACTACAATGCAATGTCAATCAATAAAATGAAGTCCTTTTTTGTTTTACATTATGGTATTGAAAATAGGGTGTAAATCAACATATTTTCTAATATATTTTTATTTTTGAAAAAGTTTTGAAAAACAGGCTGGATGGAATATTTTCATTCACATTTTCTTATATGATTCTTCTCTTTCATATGAATCTAAATTAACAATGCAGAAATAATGTCGAAGGATTTTTGGACAATTTTTTTCATTGCTGTTTATTATTTTATGCAATGCCTAGTTTGGGTATATGAAAGATTGAAAAAGAAAGAAATCTCATGTTTGACTGATGAGTGTAAATTTTGAGAGTGATGCAGATAAGCAGCAGGAAGGATAAACAGAATATATTCTGATAACAGTACTCAGAGCGAAGTTCTCATCAAAGAACAGTTACTTTTGCTGATTTTTTTTGTATTGAAAGACTTATGTGGATATATGCGAAACATCCCAAGGAAAATTGGAGTGTCGAGTGAAGTTCTTTAATTGCAAGCTAATTAATTTTGCTTTTAAATAAGAATATAACTGTCCTACAATACATTGGATTGTAATGCTTGATGTACTGTCTAATTAAAACATACTTGGTCAATTTTTAATAATAAGACCAACCAGTGAAAAAATATAAACTTTCCTGTTTGACTGATGAGTGAATATTTTGAGACTCAAACAAAGCGCCGATGACTTTGTAGAACAATCAAAGACACTTTTCAATACTGCTTAGCAGTACTTGTTTAGTGAGATAAGCTCACACTAAGTCCTTTACACGCGACATTACCGTTATTTACTCAGACTTTAACACATGGTCATTTGTGAATGTCTCCCTAACGTCTTATATATAGTACACAAGCCTGTTACTCGTTAGCATTACTTAAACATTTACATAATATAAAGGAGAAATCAATGATCGTTTTGTCTACGTTGTTCAAAGGGACATAATTTGAGTTATCGAACTTTGAAACAAAACTTACATTATGCAAATTTCCAAAGAAACATTGAATCACAAGGACAAATTGTATATAAAAGCTGTCTTTGGAGGGTGGATGGTGGGGAATATTTCTAATACATTGACAAGTAAAATAATTGTACTTGTTTAAAAACAAGTAGAATTGCACCATACTGCACTCTGCTGCAATACAATGCAGTACATTGTGATGCCTGCCAAATTGTCCAATCAGAATTAACTTAGTCAATTTATTTTCTTAATTGAATTTAAAAACTGATTGAATGCATACACTTTTTTTCATTTTATGCTTTGAAAAAAAAAAACGGTTTCAAATACAGACTAGAGAGCATTTCTTTTATTCTCACATTCTTAAATATTTGTTTCTTTGATATGAATCAAAATTTACAATCAGTAATTAAGTCGAAGGACTTTTGCAAAGTTACGTGTTGCTGTTTTTTTTATCGAATGACTAGTTTGGGTATGCGCAAGTAGAATTGCACCATACTGCACACTGCTGCAATACAGTGTGATACATTGTGATGCCTGCCAAATTGTCCAATCAAAATTAACTTAGTCAATTTTTTTTCTTAATTGAATTTAAAAACTGATTGAATACACACACTTTTTTTCATTTTATGCTTTGAAAAAAAAAAAGGTTTCAAAAACAGACTAGAGAGCATTTCTTTTATTCTCACATTCTTAAATATGTGTTTTCTTTGATCTGAATCAAAATTAACAATCAGTAATTAAGTCGAAGGACTTTCGCAAAGTTACGTGTTGCTGTTTTTTTTGTTGTTTTTTTTTTATCGAATGACTAGTTTGGGTATGCGCAAAAGATCTAAAAGAAATGAACATTCCTTTTTGACCGATGAGTGGATTTTTTTTTTTGCAAGAGAATTTATACTGTTTATCATAATTAAAATTTAACTTCATTTTATTGCACTGCACTACAATGCAATGTCAATCAATAAAATGAAGTCCATTTTTGTTTTACATTATGGTATTGAAAATAGGGTGTAAATCAACATATTTTCTAATATATTTTTATTTTTGAAAAAGTTTTGAAAAACAGGCTGGATGGAATATTTTCATTCACATTTTCTTATATGATTCTTCTCTTTCATATGAATCTAAATTAACAATGCAGAAATAATGTCGAAGGATTTTTGGACAATTTTTTTCATTGCTGTTTATTATTTTATGCAATGCCTAGTTTGGGTATATGAAAGATTGAAAAAGAAAGAAATCTCATGTTTGACTGATGAGTGTAAATTTTGAGAGTGATGCAGATAAGCAGCAGGAAGGATAAACAGAATATATTCTGATAACAGTACTCAGAGCGAAGTTCTCATCAAAGAACAGTTACTTTTGCTGATTTTTTTTGTATTGAAAGACTTATGTGGATATATGCGAAACATCCCAAGGAAAATTGGAGTGTCGAGTGAAGTTCTTTAATTGCAAGCTAATTAATTTTGCTTTTAAATAAGAATATAACTGTCCTACAATACATTGGATTGTAATGCTTGATGTACTGTCTAATTAAAACATACTTGGTCAATTTTTAATAATAAGACCAACCAGTGAAAAAATATAAACTTTCCTGTTTGACTGATGAGTGAATATTTTGAGACTCAAACAAAGCGCCGATGACTTTGTAGAACAATCAAAGACGCTTTTCAATACTGCTTAGCAGTACTTGTTTAGTGAGATAAGCTCACACTAAGTCCTTTACACGCGACATTACCGTTATTTACTCAGACTTTAACACATGGTCATTTGTGAATGTCTCCCTAACGTCTTATATATAGTACACAAGCCTGTTACTCGTTAGCATTACTTAAACATTTACATAATATAAAGGAGAAATCAATGATCGTTTTGTCTACGTTGTTCAAAGGGACATAATTTGAGTAATCGAACTTTGAAACAAAACTTACATTATGCAAATTTCCAAAGAAACATTGAATCACAAGGACAAATTGTATATAAAAGCTGTCTTTGGAGGGGATGGTGGGGAATATTTCTAATACATTGACAAGTAAAATAATTGTACTTGTTTAAATACAAGTAGAATTGCACCGTACTGCACTCTGCTGCAATACAATGCAGTACATTGTGATGTCTGCCAAATTGTCCAATCAGAATTAACTTAGTCAATTTATTTTCTTAATTGAATTTAAAAACTGATTGAATGCATACACTTTTTTTCATTTTATGCTTTGAAAAAAAAAACGGTTTCAAATACAGACTAGAGAGCATTTCTTTTATTCTCACATTCTTAAATATTTGTTTCTTTGATATGAATCAAAATTTACAATCAGTAATTAAGTCGAAGGACTTTCGCAAAGTTACGTGTTGCTGTTTTTTTATCGAATGACTAGTTTGGGTATGCGCTTGCAAGTAGAATTGCACCATACTGCACACTGCTGCAATACAGTGTGATACATTGTGATGCCTGCCAAATTGTCCAATCAAAATTAACTTAGTCAATTTTTTTTCTTAATTGAATTTAAAAACTGATTGAATACACACACTTTTTTTCATTTTATGCTTTGAAAAAAAAAAAAAAGGTTTCAGAAACAGACTAGAGAGCATTTCTTTTATTCTCACATTCTTAAATATGTGTTTTCTTTGATCTGAATCAAAATTAACAATCAGTAATTAAGTCGAAGGACTTTCGCAAAGTTACGTGTTGCTGTTTTTTGTTGTTGTTTTTTTTTATCGAATGACTAGTTTGGGTATGCGCAAAAGATCTAAAAGAAATGAACACTCCTTTTTGACTGATGAGTGGATTTTTTTTTTTTGCAAGAGAATTTATACTGTTTATCATAATAAAAATTTAACTTCATTTTATTGCACTGCACTACAATGCAATGTCAATCAATAAAATGAAGTCCATTTTTGTTTTACATTATGGTATTGAAAATAGGGTGTAAATCAACATATTTTCTAATATATTTTTATTTTTGAAAAAGTTTTGAAAAACAGGCTGGATGGAATATTTTCATTCACATTTTCTTATATGATTCTTCTCTTTCATATGAATCTAAATTAACAATGCAGAAATAATGTCGAAGGATTTTTGGACAATTTTTTTCATTGCTGTTTATTATTTTATGCAACGCCTAGTTTGGGTATATGAAAGATTGAAAAAGAAAGAAATCTCATGTTTGACTGATGAGTGTAAATTTTGAGAGTGATGCAGATAAGCAGCAGGAAGGATAAACAGAATATATTCTGATAACAGTACTTAGAGCGAAGTTCTCATCAAAGAACAGTTACTTTTGCTGATTTTTTTTTATTGAAAGACTGATGTGGATATATGTGAAACATCCCGAGGAAAATTGGAGTGTCGAGTGAAGTTCTTTAATTGCAAGCTGTCCTACTATACATTGTATTGTAATGCTTGATGTACTGTCTAATTAAAACATACTTGGTCAATTTTTTATTAATAGGCCAAACAGTGAAAAAATATAAACTTTCCTGTTTGACTGATGAGTGAATATTTTGAGACTCAAACAAAGCGCCGATGACTTTGTAGAACAATTAAAGACGCTTTTCAATACTGCTTAGCAGTACTTGTAAGCTCACACTAAGTCCTTTACACGCGACATTACCCTAAAGCTCCAATTTTTGCTGTAAATTATCACAAAAAGCGAAGATTAATTAAGTAAATTGTGTGATTTTTTAAATCCCACTCATATCTGTTTAAAATCTTAAAAATCTTTCAGAAAATTCTGGAAACACATTTTTAAAGGAAAAATTGTTAAAAGAAACAGATTATAGCAGTTTCCTGTTTACTGCCAATTTCATTTATAAAACCAGTTCTGCCCTATAACCTTAGAATGGGTCAACCTACACCACGTGGCTTGAATTTAAATCACAATTAACATTAGTCGGGGTGACTTAAGAGGGCTAAAAGGATCATTTTCTCACACCATATCACAATTTTTTGATATGAGTGGGTCTTGAAAGTTTACAAAAAAATATACATTTTTTGATTAATAAAAACATGCAGCAAAGACCCACTTTATCTTAAAAATACAGTTTTATGACACAACATTGGCATCTTTCCCAGAAAAAAGTGAAGTCCATTTAGTCAAGGGTCATATTACAAACATGATGTAAATGCCACTATTCATCAGAAACTGCGTGACGTAGTGGTAAGAGTCTGAGTCTCAAAGGAAAATGATACCCAGGATTTTTATTGCTAGGATTCGAACCCCACGAATACCACATTATTTTTTAATAACAGAATATCGTACATGTCATTTTTGCCAAGAAAATTTTCCTCAGAAAAGTTTTGTTTATCATAAATTTCGTAACTTTCAATAATGAGAGTTTAACTCTAAATGCCAAATTCACAAGCTGAATATTATTTATATACCGGTATATCTGAAGCTATAGGCATTTTGCACAGCTTGTTCGCTCATGTCCTTTAATTTTCGAGTATCAGTTTATAATAAATCATTTTATAAACATTGATATTTGACCAAAAATTAAAACTGCTTCATGATCGATCCTGGGGCCAGGAATCTACTGTGAAATAAACATGAAAGTGGCATGAGTGGTTTCTTTGCATAAAATAACTAGGCATCCTTTTTTTTGGCCTTTATGAATCTCATGAAAACAGAGTACTGATGTTAACTTAAATGGCTATAAAACCAAAATTGTGAAATTCATGGCTCCAGGGTCTCCAGGGTCAGGGGTTCTTGTGTTAGGGTGGTGCTCTATTAATCATGTAGTGAATTGATCTACTTTCAGCAGAGTTGTTGTCCTTGTTTTTTTTTTGTTTATCTCCCTTTCCATTGCTGTCAGTAACAGTCACATGTATTGTCTTCTTTACCCATAGAAATGCAATATTTTTAATTTGCTTGCTGCTGAGGTTTTCATTCTGTACTTACATATCTTCATTATCCATGTTTCATGACCATTTGACAGTAATCTAGAGGTCATCCCCCCCCCAAAAAAAAAATCATCTCATGTAAATACTGGTACTTTTTAAAAATTATAAAAAAGATTAGACTTTTGTAGATCATTGATTGCCCTATTTTGTTTTTGAGCAACATATCTTCATCTTTCAGTTTATTTTGCTTGATTATATAATTATTAAATTGCTACTTTATGGAACAGTTACAGGGTTGTGTTATACTCAGGTGACTGTCAACGTCCTTGGGCCTCTTGCATAATATAAACACATGGTCCCATATTGACTGGTGTTTATTCAATATAATTCATTAGTTATTTTCCAGGAACAATATCTATACGTTAGGAACAATATTCACCTCATCCTTCTAGGGAGTAAATATAATCCTTCTCAAATAGTTAAATGACATGAGACAAGCTGAGTCCTGGCTTGTTGCTCTTATTTTTACAATTAATCACTCCTACCATTTGATTCAGTTACAAGTTTTTATTCCTGAAATCAAACAAGAGTATGCATTTTTTGTCATGGTTTAAAAAAAAGAAATACCGGGAGTCAAAATACACACCAATCTCCAAAACTCATGGGTAACAAACAAATGAAATATTTGCTAAAATGTGTAATTCCCCTGTAATGGAAGATTTGGGAGTATATAGGTTTTTTCCCCTAAATTTCACTTCCAAAAAAGGGTCAATATTAGCATCTAAAAGTGATACAGCAAAAATTGATGTATAAAATGTACCTAGTACTTATTGTAAAAAGTCATATATGAATCTTTTAATAGTAACCGTCCTCTTTTAAAGAATGTAAAAAAAAACTAATAAATTTGAATAAAAATAATACAGGTACAATGTACATGTATACATAAATCATCTGGGATATAACTATACATAAATATACATGTATATGTTACTAAAATTTGTACAATCCTTATATTGTGCAATTAAAAATTGTTCATACATTTTGCCACTATACTTTGAATATTATTACTGTAGTTATTGTCCCTAAAAATATGTAGGGTTTTTGATTAGAACATAGCTGTCCTATCTAAACATTTATATAAACAGACTAATACACAATTGATAGATTAAGTAAATACTAGTTTAAATTATCTTCATAAAGGCTTTCTTTTGAAAATAAACAGTATCAACATTTCATCCTTCACAAAGTTTATTAAAAATTCATCTTTCAAATTCAGCATACAGTTCATCTATCACAGGCTGAAATTTCTTCCTTAGAATTGGTCTTTTGTTTTTAAATGTGGGTGTCAGCAAGTTGTTCTCAAGGGAGAACAGTTCGGGAAAAAGATGAATGTTTGCAACCTACAAAAGAAAATTCAACAAGAGGCTGGCTCACAATGCACACTAAAGTCTCACTGATATCTCTCACTTCACCTCTGTGAAATAAATATATCTGCAATGAGACCACTTCCTATGGGTCTTGTTCAAAGTCAAAAGCCATAATGGCATAAAGGTATCAATGACTGCTGCAGACATGTTTTGGGATTCTACACACTTCTATGAAAATCTTAACCTTTTTAGCCCTAAGCCCATGGGATCATGACTAGAACAAGCTCAAATCTACATTACATTTTATATCTCCTTTTTTTCTTAAGAACAAAATTTAAAAAAGAATTTTCAATGTAATAAATTTGACCCCAATTGCCTTGAAAACCATGGTTTGATCAAATTAAAATCTTCCCTACATAAAAAAGCTCCTGTGTAGTTTTCTTTTTCCTGGCTCACGGGTTACTGTTGAGATTTTATGATGAGCCAGTCCTACTTTTGCTGTTTCTTAATTAGCTACCCTTGAAAAGAGGTATGTTTCTACATCTGAATAAATTTGAACCATCTTCATCCAAGGAAACTTTGTGCCAAGTTTGGTTTAAATTGGTCAAGTGGTTCTGGGGAGGAAGTAGAAAATGTGAAAAGTTTACAAAAGACACAACTGACAAATATAATACAGAGACAACAGACTCTCTCCGATTAGAAAAATCTGTACACTGGTATAGGAGAGGATAAGATAGAGTAAAACAAAACTGATTGTACAGTGTAAATATCAGATCTATTTAATTAATGCTTGATACTTTGGATATTATACTTTATTATATTATATATTTTATGTACCAGTTAAATACCAGTAACATTTGACATTGGTATATTAAATGCATGCTTATCAATATTACCTGTTCAAATGACTTCAGTCCAGCTTCCTTTCCCACTCTTATTATGTCCTTAAAAATCATTTCTTTGACTTTCTACAATAAAAATATATAAAAATACATAAAAATTTCTTAATATTTTTTTGAAATCGCAACAGGACTGGAACTCTTGATATACATATATGTACCAGTACATATTAAAATAATGAAAATGTTATTCTCTCTTCAAAAAGAAATGTATTTTTTATTTATTCCCTGTTCTCTCAGACTTTTATTGAAATACTGACAATAAGAATTGATATTTTACTTATATTTGTGCCAAGTTTCATTTTTCTTATTTATATAAATGACTTTAGAGTACTTTTTGTCACAGAGGAAAGGGCAATATTGTACCAGTGCATACCATACTGGTCTAAAATTGAAAATAAAGTTATCAAAAACATTTACCTCTTTGAAACATTGTACACATGTATAACTAATGAATGTGGGATGCAGTGTACCTTATTTTTACACAGTTCTACCATGTCTGGTGAGATTCCCTGTTCTTTGGCCCATCCTGGCATGACCTCTGGGTCTGGAACAATTATCCCCACCACATTGTTCTGTATGAAGCCAAGAATCAAACCCATCTGATTATCATGTGCCTTTCATTAAACATTTAAGTTTGTTCTGTTTTGGTTCTCATGAATACTAAACTTTACCATTAATCTGTGTCATATACTGGAAAATTGATAAGTAAATGTTTATAGTTAAGAATCTAACCTTTAGACTGTTTCCATCTACAAATGCCTGAGCAACAAATCTACTTCTGGTATAACAATTTTCTATCTTCTCTGTAGCAATGTATTCTCCCTACAATTGCCAACAACATGAAAATTCTGTTGATTAAGTTTTCCTTATACATGCGTATCTTGTAATACATATCTTGGAAATGCATGAACAAACCACAGCTCTGTTTAGGAGATAAGTAGCTCAACTGGATATGCTTAATCAAATATCTATAACCAGACAAAACATTCCATATCATATAGTTGTAGGATTTTATGTTTTTAACTTTTGAAATTCCATATTATCAATTACAATGATACATCTCATCAAACTTCTGAATATATTTTAAGTTGCTCATCAAGTTAAATTTAATGGATGTATGTTATTTTTATTTACTTAATTACTGCCCTTTATTTAAGACAGATACGGTGATTCCTATATTTATACATAATTTCATTCACATAAAGTGAATGGGATTAGGCAGCAGGCATAGCCTATTTTAGCACTATCCCTAGGTGATTCCTATATCCGAAAAAATCTAGGAAACAAATTTACCTGTGAAAGTTTAAATATGTTCTTCTTTCTATCAATGATTTTCAGTGTTCCATTCTGAAAAAAAAGTAAATTATTATGATTGCCATTTCAGGAAAGAAATTAACAATTTTGTTTATTTTTAATTTTACTAACAATAATAACCTAACTGTTACACTGTTACGGTTGTATAAATGCAATTTCAAGCTTCCTAGAGACATTAAAATGTAAATCTGAAAAGAGACTTAGAGTATCTGTATAAAACTCTTCATATTTACTGGTAACCACTGTCCAATATCTCCAGTGTGAAGCCAGCCATCATCATCTATAGTTTCCTTTGTCTTCTCTTCATTCTTGAAATATCCAATGAAGGTACTGGGACTGTAACTGCAAATCTAGTTGAAATGAATAGAAAATGTTCATTATACTTCATAGTGTACAAAAACCTGCATAAATGATTTGACACTAATCAAAATGAAAGGAGTTAATAATAATATCCGAGTTTCATCTGTGTGTTCCATGTAAATGTATCATTTCAATTTTAAACACCCAAGATTTGGAATATTAGCAATGCATTAATATAACAAATAAATGATTAGAATCAGGTTACCTCTCCTTTATTATCCTTTGAATAATAATCCATTTCTGGCACATCAACCAGTTTTACTTTGGCACAAGGAAGAGGGCAACCAACATGGCCTACAATACACATATATTAAGGAATGGTGAAGTCGGATAAACAATTAGTGAAAAAAAAAATCAAAACAATTTGAATATAGATCATTAAGCATTATGAAAAAGAACCCAATAAATCCCCTTTTAACGTACAATATGTAAAGTTAGCTTGGTATTCAAAATTAGAAGACAAGAAGTACTAGTTTCTCCATTTAATCAACTAACCCGTTGATGGGTCCCCTGGTATACTGAATGTGATTCCAGCTGTTGCTTCTGTCTGTCCATATCCCTCCATTACCTGAATAAAAATTATATATATATGGATATATTACAATGATGAAATGATACAGTCCACAGAGAGTGAGATGACTGAAAGAGAACTAACCACACAACCAAATGCTGCTCTGATGAATTTGAAAACTTTGGCCTCTAGTGGAGCAGAACCTGTGATGACGATCTTCACTCTACCTCCCAATAATGTCTGTACTTTCCCAAACACCAGCTTATCCCAGATACTATTTTTCCTCACAATACCACTGTCAGAAAAAGAATAAATCATAGTTTTTTTCATCAACTGCCATTAAATATACAGTAAGTTTCATAAACATTTTAGAACAAGTTGATTTCTTACACATGTACAAGGTAATATAAATGCACATTTAAATAAACCATTTTATTATATGATTGAATTAATCATATCTCCCTGATTGGCTGAGATCCAATATTGTAGAAAAAATACTATGTTATTAGGTTCACCTGCACGAGACCTTTCAGGTGAATATAAGGATTTATTTTTTTCTACATTGAACTAAAAAAAGATTGGGAAATTCCAAATTGATACAAAAAGTTCTGGAAAGTTATTTCACTTTCACCTGACTTCTACTTAGGTGACCATTACATTCAGGCACATAGAATCTGGGGTGATCGAGGGGTAGGAGTGAGGTGGGGCTGTGGAGGGCTTGCCCCCCCCCTTCCAATACTTTTTTGATTGTAAATTTTTACTTTAAATTAAGTATAAATGTTTATTGAAAGGCTGACCCCCCTTTCATGGACCTTAACATTCCCCTAAAAAAATGGAGTTAAAAAAAAACTGGAGTTGAGAGAATTCTCCTCTGTTTGAGGGATCAGTTGAAGATTTTTTCAGGTATGTTGTCTTTTTTCCTTATAATACCTGCCCCCCCCCCCCCCCCCCCCCCCTTCTTTAAAGCAGTCCCTTAAACCTGCACTTATTTTTCCTATATTGCACCTAAAATAGATTCAAAAATTCAAAATCAATACTGGTTATGTATATTTTATCCCTATTTCTCTTGTTATGTTTGGCTAGGACTTCAGCAAATGGAAACAAGCAAGAGCTTAATGAGTTTGTATCATTTAATTATTGAATCTTATGAAAACAAGAGGCCCAAGGGCCTTAACGGTCACCTGAGTATCATACAACAATTTAGAGAATCCATAGAGTATAAAATGAACTAAAAGGTGAACCTTTGTTGCCCAAAAGCAAGAAAAATAGGGTGATCAGGATCAACAAAATAATTAGTCTAGTATTCATTAACAGTTCATAAATTAGGTTCTAATCTCTTCCCCATTTATCACTCTCACCATAAGTATATTAAAAAACTATCAGTGCTTCATTCCTTGTTGAAATCTCTTACATTGGCCTCTCTTGGTCTTTGATGAACATTTCATAAGACAAGTTATTTTTGTCTGATTTTTATTTATCTACTACTTACATGTCTACCTGATCATTAAAACTAAGAGAGTACTTTTTGTATTATACAATAACAATTCTTGCATAATTCTCCTATTCTATTAACCTTTCAAGTACATTATTTACAGTGATTAATTATCAAAAGTAAATGGCAAAGGGGAATAACTCCTCTCAGTAGAATACAAATTAATAGAGCCCTGGACAGGACCAGAACACTTGAACAAATGGTCCAGATGTTCAAAAATCTGGTAAGAATACCCTTCCTTATTAAAACTTTTACTCTTTTTGCCTCTGATATGCCCAGGTGCCGAGAAGATTTTTAAAGAAATAATGCATTTTTACTACAGATTCACTATATTATCAATAGAGCACCCCCCCCCCTTCTCCCCACTGAGAAACACCAGAGCCTTTCACCCTGGGACCAGAAGTTTGCTCATCATAAGTAATCACTTTGTTTGTCTGCTTAACACTAAGAGCAGACAGGATTATTTAATAGAATTAATGCATTTTCACTATATTATCAAGAGCCCCACCCTTACACCAGCACATCTGACCCAGGGGGTCATGAAATTCACTACTCTGGAAGAAGCACTCTTGCTCATCATAACTATACACTTAGCTTCTTTGCTTTTTAACCAGAATATTTTCAAAGAAATTTTGCTTTTTCGCTATATAATCAATAGAGCCCCCCCCCCTTTTCCCCAGAACCCTTGATCCTGGGAGCCTGAAATTCACAATTTTGGAAGAGGCATCCTTGCATATCATAACAATGTATTTAGTTTATTTAAATAATACCCAGGGGCAGAGAAGAAGATTCTCAAAGAAATAATTCACCTTCACTATAGGATCTATATAGCCCCACCCTAGCACCAGAACCCCTGTCCCTGGGGCCATGAATTTAACAATTTTGGAAGAGGCATCCTATCATAACAATGTATTCAATTTGTTTAAATAATAACCAGGAGTAGAGAAGAAGATTTTCAAAGAAATTTTGCTTTTTCACTATATAATCAATAGAGCCCCCCCCCCCCTTTTCACCAGAACTCTTGACCCTGGGGCCATGAATTTCACAAATTTGGTAGAGTCAGCCTATCATAGCTATGTATTTAACTTGTTTAATTAATACCCAGGAGTTGAGAAGAAGATTTTCAAAGAAATTTTGCTTTCTCACCATATAATCAATAGAGCCCCCCCCCCCTTTTCACCAGAACCCTTGATCCTGGGGCCATGAAATTCACAATTTTGGAAGAGGCATCCTTGCATATCATAACTATGTATTTAATTTGTTTAAATAATAACCAGGGGCAGAGAAGAGGATTTTCAAAGAAATAATGCACTTTCACAATATGATCTATATAGCCCTGCCCTAGCACCAGAACCCCTTACCCTGGGGCAATGAATTTCACAATTTTGGTACAGTCACTCTTGCTAATCATAACTATGTATTCAATTTGTTTGAATAATAACCAGAAGTAGAGAAGAAGATTTTCAAAGAAATTTTGCTTTCTCACCATATAATCAATAGAGCCCCCCCCCCACCTTTTCACCAGAACCCTTGACCCTGGGGCCATGAATTTCACAATTTTGGTAGACTCACCCTTGCTTATCATAACTATGTATTCAATATGTTTCAATAATACCCAGGAGTAGAGAAGAAGATTTTCAAAGAAATAATGCACTTTCACAATATGATCTATATAGCCCCGCCCTAGCACCAGAACCCTTGACCCTGGGGCCATGAATTTCACAATTTTGGTACAGTCACCCTTGCTTATCATAACTATGTATTCAATTTGTTTCAATAATACCCAGGAGTAGAGAAGAAGATTTTCAAAGAAATAATGCACTTTCACTATATGATCTATATAGCCCCGCCCTAGCACCAGAACCCTTGATCCTGGGGCCATGAATTTCACAATTTTGGTAGAGGGCTCAATGCTTATTACAATCATGCCAACAGTTTGACCCCTTGTTGTCCAGGAGTAAAGAAGAAGATTTTTAAAAATTGCATTAATTTTGGTGGTTTTAGCCCCACCCCTCAGGCCCCAGGGGGGCAGGGACCATGAAATTCACAAATTTTGTTCCCCTTCACACATAGATGCCATATGCCAAAATTGGCTGAAATTGGTTCAGCGGTTTTAGAGAAGAAGCTGAAAATGTTCAAATGTTAACACACGACGCACAATGCACGACGGACGACGACGGACGAAAACGGATAGCAATAGGTCACCTGAGTGACTCAGGTGACCTAAAAAAAAAAAAAGATTATTGCTGCTTTTTTTACTCTATATGATGAGTTAGCCACCTTGGAAGTATAATATTGTACTCCTCAGGTGTCTTAATCATCTTATTGACCTCCAAAACAGCAATAATGGTATAATACTTCAGAAACCTTGCGCTGTACTCCATGAAATATTTCTTATATCTGAGGTTGCTTAATCAGGTCTAAATGATATCTATCTATATGCTTACCGGGTATTTTCATACTGTATGCATCAAAGAATTATTATACAAACAGACAAATCACATAGACTGACCTTTCAACCTCACAAGATTTTGATGCCACTGCCCATTCCAACAGCTTTGACTTGATTGCACTGCCTTGTACATTGTTTAAAATCTGAAAAAGGTAGACAACTGATATTGCAGGATTGAAAAGTTTTGACTAAAATGCTTATGTTTAAGCACTCTTTCTATGTAATTGAAAACTTAAACTAAATGCTTTTACATGTTTTCTGAGTCGAACCTAAAAATTCAGTCCAAAGTGACTACCTTGTCATAGATTCTATTTAAAAGTCGTGGTACAGTGATAAAGAGTGTAGGTCTCAATGCCTGCATGTCTTCTGTCAATAGTTTCACATCACCACGGAAAAATCCTACTCTACAACCATGCATGAAACAGATAATCTGAAAATTTAAGATGTATATTATACATATTTTTCACAATAATGATTTCAAGACTTATTTTAACAAAAGGTGAATGAAGACAACTTAAGCTGTCTTCTGGTAACGGTACTAGAACAATCTGAAAAGATTGTTAAAAAAATGTTGCCTACTGGCACAGGTGTATGTTTTGAAAAAGAGGCAAATATAATAATTCAAAATCAGAATTCAACTATAAACCAGAAGTCTCTGAGACTATAGCTCAACTGATTCGTACTTATATACAAGAGGCCTAGAGCAGGCCTCTATCTGATCTCTAAAATTTAGGCACCAACTGGCTCCTAATCAAAAAAATTTAGTCGCCAATGCAAATTTTTAGTCACCAGGTAAATTTTTCTTAAGCATTAATTTAAAAACCGATATTAGTCAATATATAGAGAAATGTCCATTGCTAACTTTTAAACTTCTTTTCTGTTCTTTTTATAAAAAAAAAAAAAAAAAATGAAAGTGTTTCTAGTTCAGTAATTTGACGATCACCAAGTCAATTTAAAATGGTCGCCAATTTGGCGACTAAGAGAAAAATTTTAGGTGCCAATCATAATTTATAGGTGCCATGGCAACTAAATTAGTCGCCAATTAGAGCCCTGGCCTAGAGGCTTTATCAAACTTGAATCACTCTACACTGGGATAAACTTTAATATCAATTTGACTAAAATGGCCTTGCTGTTCTAAAGAAAATATTTTGAAGATTTTTTTTCCCCATAAACATGCAACATCCTTTAAATGTCCAGGCACTTCTAGAGCCACATGTTCATAATGTAATAAACCAAAAAATACTCTTTTTAAGGTCAGACGATACGTTCCTCAAATATCTGTTTTGTATATCTTTGTATTGTGTGGAAAATATTCAAAATTTTAATTACCTTCTGATTTCTAAACTGGTTTCTAATTGTCTTTAAAAAATTGAAACACTTAAAAATGTGTTATTGACTAATTAAGTTTGTTCCAAAGGGATTTCATAGGAAACAACATCCTCCTGTATCTTGCACAAATGCCTGGTAAGGTACCTCAATTTTTTGCGAGTAAACATATTAAAGTAGCAATACTTCAAAGACGAAATCTTAGAAAAAATTATATATTATTGAGGAACGTATCGTCTGTCCTTAATAGCCACAGCTTAAAATGAATACCAATAATATTTTTTTCATTTTACTATATATTCTTTATAAACTTTCTATACTTTTACACCATTATTATGGCATAGTTTTTCTAGAGTCAATAGAGTTTATTTAAGTATGCTACTAGATATGTGAAGTAATGAAAACAGCTGGAACGTATTCTTATGTAGTAATCCAATGTCAACTGTTGCTTAGATTATGATTCAGTATGCATACCTAACAAGTTTTTTATCCTACGTATCACATTTGTGAAAATATTCTAAAACACTGTAACATGTATTTTTAATTTGCGTTCTCATATTTCTGCAATTCTCCCAGTTGTAATTAGAAAATTTATCTAAAGGGTGATAATATTATTCTAATTCTTTGTGATCTAAAAATGATCACAACGAAAGAGAAAATAACTGGTCATACGATATGTCAAGTTGTAAAAACAGCTGTAACATATTTTTGCTCAATAAATGGTTATTGTAAGAAAAACAATAACATACTCTTAATTTTTTCTCTCAAAATTGTTACAATATGCAGATATCATGCATAATTTTTGAAGATAATGATTTTTTTAGCATAGCTTAAGAAAAAAGATCCAAATTTGAAAATTTTATTATTAAGTTTTATCGCATTATTGCATCACTTTCTAAATATTTACAAAATATCAATCATGCAATTTTTAAGTCTCTTTTTGTGAGAAAATTGAACCATATACATGTTTGCACTTTTCTAAAAAGCACAACATCCATGTATATTCGCAATAAAAAATAACTGAATACAAGGATTTTGTGCAAAATCTCTGGTAATATTCTATGGTAAAATATTTTCGGCTATTTGAGCTCGAAATTGTATATTCATTTTAATAGGCCGAGATAGTCATCCTGTAAAACACCCTTGGTTATATGAACCAGGCTTTTTATATTGGTTTTATTATGCCAAAGCCAATGAAACAAAAAGTAAAATTTGATCCCCAATTTTAGTCCCATTTTTACCCCAAGGTCCATGATTTAAAAAAAAAAAATAGAATAAACACTTATGGTATTACATGTAATATGATTCAGCAAGGCCATGCTTCCCTAGAATTTTTAAAATTTCCTGCACATTCTTAGGTAAAATTTTGATTCCCTACCCAAGAGAGACCATGACTTTAATAGATTTTTATCATATTTATTCCTGTATAAAATATTGTGACCTATATACAAATTTGATCTTATTGTGGCTGCACCCTGTGCTCTGGAGCCATGATTTGATCACACTTGATACTTGCATTTCAATATGACTTTTCATGGTCCTATTGTTATTGAGAAGACTTCTTAAAATCTTTTCCCCTGTAGATTCCCATGTAGAACTTGATCCATTAATGTGGCCCTGTACTTCACCCCCCAACCTCCATCCCCTCCTCAAAGGAATATCATTTGAACAATCTTAATCTACAATATACTTGCAGATTAATTTGACTAATCATGACCCAGTGGTTCTTGCAAGGATTTTTCCCTACATATTCCCATGTAAAACTTCTAACTCTTGTTATGGCCCCACTCAGGGGCCATGATTTGAAGAAACTTGAATCTGCACTACCTGATGTTACTTGCATATTAATATGACTATTCAAGACCCTGCTGTTCTTGAGAAGTAAAATTTGGCCAAGTAGTTCTTGTAAAGAAGTTATAATGTGGAAAGTTAGACTGATTCAATGACAGATAGATGCTAGACAACAGATGAAGAGAAAAGCTCACTTGAGCTCATAGCTCAGGTGAGCTAAAAAAAAAAAGAAGAAACAAGTGTTAGACAACAACAGAAGGAATTCAAACAATGTAACATGTACCCTTTAAATGTAAAATTAATCCCTTTTAACAATTAAGTTTGTACTCTTTGGAACCACATTAATGTAGAATTAATACATGCCTCCATTCCTCTTTCAAACATATGGGCAAGGGGAAGATATGAAATATGAACATCATTGTTGTCTATTGAAACAGCTTTCTGAAAAATATTGGAAATATGAGATGCATGTAATTGTGGTTCAAAAGGCAAGATAAAGATTTTCAGTTACAGCTGTAGATTACTGTCAAATAAGAATTAGGGCTCTAACTGCAAATCAAACTTAGATGTTATTCCCTATTTGATCCAATATGCACTTACCAAAGCCATAAAAGCAACAGCTGACATGTTACATATGAGATTGGCATGGGTCAACATCACACCTTTGGGATCACCTGTAATTAATTCAGTTCCTATTTACATATGTCATGAGTGTTTTCATTTACAATTCCTCATTAAAATTCAAAAATATTTTTTTCTAGGTTATAATTTTCCTTTGATATGCATCAGAAGTACAACTTTGTAAAGTACAGAATTAGCTTGTTGGATATACATTGTACATGCAGTTTACTGTACATACCTGTTGTTCCACTAGTGTAACAAATTGTAGCCATATCTGATCCTTTTGGAGGCTATAAAACAAACCAATTATTTTTTCTTTGTATAAAATTCATTTTTTTCTAACAAATTATAATACCGTCAAACCTCGTTATCTCGAACTTGAAGGGGCCGAGAAAATACTTTGAGATAACCAAGGATTCGAGATATCCAGGGAAAAATACTTAGGGAATAAGCAGTTGGGACTTCAAAATGACTTCGACATATCCATGGTATTCGAGATATCTGTGTTCGAGATACCAAAGTTCAACTGTACATCAATCATTTCACAAATGAAAGTACATGTACATGTAAATGCTGAAGATAATACATTTTCATGGTAAGTTTAGTAAAATTGTTTAACCATAACTTTGAGGAATTTAATTTTTTTTTTTTTTTTTGCATAAAAATAGTGTGAACATATATTTCAATAAGATAAGAATGGAATTGGTGCTAGTTTATTCAGGCACTTAAAGCAAGATGTTGGACATTTCTTTTGTTTACTATATGTACGGTAATTTTGCGATATTTTCCATTTAATAATCTTACCTTTGGTTCTTGAAGATTTTTCTCACCAAGTTCCTGTAAAACATTATAAATATTCAGATTTTGATAACTCCTTAATTTCAAGTATAAATATATCAAATATATACCATAGTTTTGCCTATTCAATCGCTTTGTACACTAAAAGAGATATGTTCTCTTGCATTGCCACTCCCTGCAGGTAATACTAAAAAATCAATTTTAAAAAATCTGCATCATTAATTTGATCTGCTTCAGGTAGCTTGTGGTTTTACCTTGTAAAAAAAAATCTCACAAGAAAACATATAGATATACTGAACATAATGTTGATTATAATTTATGATATCATCTGAATTTTTTGATCCAATTTGCATATTGTTTTATTGCAATATTGCTGTAAATATAGTATAGTTTGTGGATCTTCTTTTACCCTTTTCTGTTGAAATACATGGAAAAAATAGCATTTTTACTGTAAATTTGAATTAGCTAATATTTATATTTAATTCTTACTTGCCCCTATACATATCGTATTAGTTTTTGATAAATTGTATTTACAAGTTGATACATGTAAAATGCATCTATGCTAAAAAATAATATTGAGAACCATGTAGTAAAATAAATATACTTTGTATATGATGGTAGCTTGATATAAAGTTTGAGTGTACAAGCAGTCTGAAAAGGACACAAAGTAAAACTAACATGAGAAAAATTATTATTATGAGGATTCCAGTCACTCCACTATTGCTTGACTAATGCCCCCGATTATTTGACTAGACTATCCTAGTGAAATTGACCTCCCTAATAAAACAATGAAAAAAAATAAAGTAGGAATATTTTAATTGAATTTTTCTAACCAAGAAGTCCTTGTACTGAGTGAGTTCAATTTTATGCTTGGCTGCCTCAGACTTGAGTTCCTCTGAGGGTGACTCCATCATGATTATGCATTTCAGGGAGGGGCACTGGTCTGCTTTGGCCAACAAGTTTTTGGTCTTCTGTGCAGTGTCACAAACAACATAAGCAATATCACCTACAAGGAACAAGGAAAAATATTTACCACCTTGGGAATTGAATTTTTGAAATGTACATTGTAAATAAGTTTAAGATAATTCTAGACATGCTCAGTATTCTAAGATATGTATTATGTTAACTGCAGATAATTGTGTATATGTTAATATGGACATTACATGCATTACTGAACAATAAAACATGTTTACCAAACAGTGCTCTAAGAATAATTTTCAAAATGAACTGTTTGCCAAACAAAGCTCCAAGACTATACTTATTAAGTAATGAATCATTTTTTGAAAGATATAGTCTCATAACGCATAAGCGCATTATGAAAATTTGATTGCACACAACATTGCAGTTAGGAGGCTATATCTTTCAAAAATTATGATTCATTGCTTATAATTTACATTTTTTGACTCCTTGCCTTGATTGCAAATGTGATTTATATTTCAAAATCCCTGTATTATCAGTATGGGTACTGTAAGTTGCAATTAATTGAAGAGCCACTGCGACAGCTTATGTACAATGTGAGCATGTATTTTTATTTTCCCTTATGAAGTTGGTTGCAATTTCATGGCTTTCATCATTTGTGACATCAAAATAAAATGCATACAGTTAATTTAACCTTCTGACCCCCTGTCTGTGTTATTGTGTTTTGAATGCTGTAGCTTTCCTCACATTTTAAGCAAAATACATGTGTACTGTAAATATATCAAAATGAACTACAATGTATAATCATTTTTAAGACCGGGTAATTCAGTTGGTCAAAATTATCAAAAGTTAATCGTTTTCTGCATGCTGGAATTTTTTTTAACCAGTGTTATTTTCACTTATGGTTACAATTAATATTTTTGCCTCATTTGAAAATACAAATTAGTGCCTACTTAATAGTTATATATGTTTATAAAAAAAAAAATGAACAAGTATATTAATCATAACATTAGTCACAATGAAGGCAATTAGAGAACATTGATGAAAATTTCCCCATTTTCAGTCAGGAACAAAAAAAAATCTACATGTAGTATGATGTATACCATATCTACATACCAGTACCTACAAAATGATTCAGATTGGATATGAAAAAAAACTCATGCTTAAAGTTTGAGAAAAGGATAACTGGTAGAGTACTTTATTCGGCAGTATTAGAGTTACCTTGCTTGATGATGTATTTGCATGCATCAGGTCCGAGAGAATCATACAGAGGCACAGATACCATGGAAAACATGCTACATGCCTGCTCTGTGAACACCCACTATAGGAAAAGAATAGCTAGGATATCATTTCCTTAACCTTAGTTATTATGCAAGCTTTATAGACAATTAAACTCTGTACTATGATAAATAAGAATCCACTTGGATATTGAATTCTTCTCTGATCATTGGTAGAAACTGTGGTTACATTAACATTCTAAATTTGGTAAAAGTAGCATTCATATTTCTTTTACCTCTGGCCTGTTAACACTGTAGATTCCAATTAATGATGAATCATTTGGTTTTAAACCACGAGCCAATAATGCAGAACCAAATGCTCGAGATTTTGCGAAGACCTGAAAAACAATTCCCTCTTCTAAAGAAATTGTACTTTTTCAACAAAATCATGGAGAAATAAAACTATCGAGACCCATGGGCCACAATGCTAACCTTACTCACTATGGCTCTGCTGTTCTCCATCAGCAGATTTTTCCTTAAATATTCCCATGTAAAACTTGATCAAATAATGTGGCCACAGTGGCCTTGATTTGAACTAACTTGAATCTTACCTACTTGAAGATGCTTCCATAGCTATATGACTGATCATGGCTTTGCTGTTCTTGAGAAGAAAATTTTTGAAAGATTTTACATATATATATATTCCTAAATAAAACTTTGATCACACATTGTGGACCCATACTATCCCTAAGAATCTTGTTCCATTATTAGAACAAGTTGAATCTTCACTAATATGTAAATTTTGATCTCCCACTGTGGCCTCACCCTACTCACCTGGAGTTATGATTTGAACAATATGAATCTGAAGATTCTTCCATATAAATATGACTACTCATGGCTTTGCTGAGAGAAATTGAAATGAAATTTTCATAATCAAGTGCTTAGAATGCACCAACAATTGACTAATTTTAGATTATAATCAATATTGGAACAACAGTATAATCAACAGTATATTTCTACTGACCTCCTTATAAGTTATCCAAACATACTCCAAATTTGGTCCTGTTCTTGTGCCTAAACATGGCCCATCTCCTACACAAGAAAACAAAATGGAGAATTTCTATAAAACATATACAAATGGCATTCTATATATATGATAATTTGATATGGCCTTTATCCTTAGTTTAAGTCAGGAGATGTGTGAGAAGGGGCATTCATTCTTTCCTGAGAAAGAAATGCAAGTGAGAGAGATGAGAGGCTAATTATTGGTATATGTGGGTTCTATTAGGTTAAATTTATAATTTCTATTTATTCACTTTTATATTACCTGATAATCTTAAACCTCTTTGAAAAGCATCATATGTAGTTTTCACATCTTCATATAGGTACTTCATTAATTCCCCATTTTCATTAAATCTAGACATCCTTGTTCCATCCTAAAATAAACGATGAATTAATAAGTTGAACCTTCTGAGTTTTTAATAATTTATGAAATGTTGTTTTTTTTTTAATGTTTTTCTAATTTTATTTTTTTAACTGAGAAAATTTAATGGATGATGTATCAGCATCATACAGAAACTATGTAGTGTAAAAAATACAAGCCTCTAACACTACTGCCTGGTCATCAAGGTCAATTGGTGGGACAATGTTTGGTTCTGGTCGAGTGGACAGATAGTAGGTAGCCGCGGCGGCTGTAACCGCTGTGACCACACCAGCCCCGATACTGAGGGCACTACCATCACTCAGCAAAGATGACATTCTTTTTTTCATCTGATTGTCCTAGCTAGCTTTAATTCTGCATACAAATGGATATCAGTCTAAAATGACAACAGAACATGAATTTCTTCAAAATCTTACATTAACATCAAAAAGGAAATGATGTTTCACAGGTATTCATAGATTGCTATGTCACGCAGGTAGAAAATTTAGTTGCAAAAATTCATGTGGCTGTTGCATGATATTCCTATATCAATTACATAAATCAATGTTTTACTTAAATGCAGTTCTTCACTACAAAAGTAAGCATGTATTGACCTTGATGCACAATCATTTTATGGTCCAGTGCAGCAAGAATTACATAACAATGGGAATGCTTTAAACTTACTGCTTGCTGGATAGCTGAAAAGGGTGTACCATATATGTGGTCCAAGTATTGAGTGTTTAAGAGTATAGAAGCTATTTGGGCATAGCATTGACCTATATATGTATGGTAAATAGGGGCCGATTTCCGTCTTGTATATATGCATGCTTGTTGAACTTGTGAATTATATAAGCTATTTTGAGAGTAAAATTGGGCATTCATAAAATTTTCTTTGTTTACTCCAACCCACATTTCTCAAGATGGGTAGGTAGGTAGGTTTTTTAAAATATGATTTTCTTATCTTATACTTTGATGATTGTCAAAAAAATTAGAAATTTCATTAATAGACCTGATGGCTAAACATATTAAATTCCTAGTTGCTGTAAAATCTTTTAATCTAAAAAAGTATCTTAGAAAATTGATTGACCTTAATACCCTGTTCACAGAGAGAGTTTAATTCGAATTAAATGTAAGTTACTGCAAATTAAATTTGAACTGTGTTCACATCGAAAATTTAATGTGAACAGTTTCAAATTAATTTACCGCGTATCAAATTACAATACGGATAATCTGTATATTCAAGGGGGAAAAAAGAATTAAAGAATACTACTAAATTGCTGAAAAGAATATTATTGGGCATTTGGATAGAGACAATTTTGATGAGTATATAAAAATGGTTGGAGTACATTAAACACATCATTTTTTATTGTTGGCCTTACATGCATTTTAAAGAATGTTTCTTTATTAAATTTACTGAACACTGCATGTACAAGTTTCAACCCTGATTATTGATTAATGTCAATCAAGATTAGAAACAGGTGGTACTTTTATAAAAATAGGAGGTAACGTTACCTTGTGAAAGCGATTTTAATTTTAAAATGTTTTCATATTTTTCTCCACCGAACAGTTTGACTGGTACAATCATTATTTCAGCCGGGCAAAAGCAGTGGGTACCAACAGATTTTAAAAGGCTTGAGTATGTCAGCAGACGAGTAGTTATTAATAAACAGAAGAGTGCATGGTCTGAACTACACATCAACTGAGGTCTATTAGTGAATGAATATTGTTGACCACTTTTTTGTATTTGACCTCTCATTTGCACATTATAAAAATTCAACCAGTGGCCATTTAAAATGCACCTGAATACTGTATCTTTATTTAAATCAAATTAATGAATTCCTTTAAAGCAATGTAACTGCTAAATGCATTGTGCTGAAAGGTTATCCAAAAGTGTGCCAAGTGTTTGCGTGCCTCAATATCTGTTAAAAGTACTGAGAATTGCATGCAGTATGGTATTATAACACACCAACATAAGTTACTATTCCCAAATAAGCAGTATTTCATAACTAGCACTTAGATTTTTACCTCAGTGGAGATCAATTCCTTTCCTAAAGAGTAATTTTTTTTTTTATCTATCTGTAGTCCAAGGGACGACGTCGACACAGGCCTACAAATCAAAACAAACACTAAAATTAAAAAAGCTAAGACCCTAGACAATGATATGAGACAGTATATTCATAATGTAAATATTCCACTTTTTACTTTTAGGCACTGATTCCGTATGCAGTACAAGCTACTAACCCATGTGATACAATCAACGAACATCAAAACAAGACTAGGACAAAGTTCACACGAGTTCAAAGGTTTCAAAAATGCCCATGTGACAAACAGAGAAAGTAGGAGTTGTCTCTCTTTGTCCATGAATTAGAACTATCCTGCTCTGAAATAGAATTTTTAAGATCCGCCAGCTTTAAATAAAATTTTATCATTTCCTCTGAAATTGCAGTTGTACGTAGCCTTAGCTCATAAATGAGTTGATTCTCTAAATATCTTAAGTATCACTTATAAATGCAGTACTAATTAATTTCTTGCCATAGGCTATATATGCCACCCCGCGCGTAGGGAGAGAGAGAGAGAGAGAGAGTTTGTTAATCAACGATAATAAATTTTGGTTCTGGAAACTCCTCCTCGGTTTCTTGGTTGTTAATAATTATAGGAGCTTATCCCACTAAATGCAACATCCTGGATCAAGTAGTACAGAGTACCCTTCAGGCCCGTAAGAAGCAATTTTAGTTGGGGGAAGGGGGGGGGGGGCACAGCCATACATTTTCAGTTGGGAACACTATCAATTACCAAAAATTCCTTGACAAGCCAAAAAAAGGTAACCAGACGTTTTTATTGAGGGGACATAAACATATAGTAGCTATGTTTTCTATATAGTAATGTATGCAGTGGCGTAGCTAGGCACAAAACGAAGTGCATGCTCAATTAAAATGGCAGGGGGTCTGGGGCCGCCCTGCGGCCCCCATTGAGTCCATTGGGGGTGCAGGGGGCGAAGCCCCCGGGAGCTCCTGGATTCTGACGATATAAACACTCATAAAATCATCAAAGAAATCGAAGAAAATATATATTTGGACACCCTGTTTTACTGATTAATTATTTGATTGATTGATTGTACATAATTATGTTGTTTTCATTCCCGTTTGAGAATGTTTCACTCATATAGAGACGTCACTATATACCGGTGAAGGGCTTCAGATTTAGACCTTTACAGGGCCATTGAGCAGTGAGGGTTTTTTATCGTACCAACGCCTTTCGTGACATGGGGCCTCGGTTTTTAGGCCTCATCCGAAGGGCCCGAAACTTTCACTTCAAAGTGCCGAGCGCTTGGCGAAGGAACAGTTGCTACCTATTTTTTTTTTATCGACTTGGGTCAGTCGCGGCCATGATTCGAACACACGACCATCTGACCACGGAGCGAGCGCGGAATAATTTGAGAAAAAATGATATAAAATAAATGCACTAATAAGAATAACACTGCATGGATATAATAAGTATATATCGCACATAAACTACATATATGTCAATGATAAGAAATCTACGTGACTAGGAAGGAGGTAACTTACCATGTACTGCCAATTTTTTAATTTTTATATGTACTATGAGAAACTATATGCTTTTTCAAGTATGGACATAAACAGTTCCAGATCAAACGTAATATACTTTTTAAAATATAAATTCACACATTCATTACCTTCATCCTTCTCAATACTTTTAATTAAAAAAAAATTTACTTATTTATTTATTTTCGGCAAAATAATGTGCATGCTTGAGCATACAAGCATACATGGTAGGTACGCCACTGGTATATATCGGCAAAATTATGGGGGGGGGGGGGGGCTCCCCCTGTTCCTACGGCCATCCACTTAGTGCGTTAGAGTACCTGCTTATTTCTCTATTCAACATTTCGAAAGCTAATTGACCTCATTTTCATAGGTTGATAAAAATAAAAATCGCGTTTATTCGTCAGTTTTGTGTTATTGAATAGGCTCGTACACACAACTTACTGGGTATTGATAATATCAGTTTTTGCCAAGACTTTGCGTTTTTGCGAATACTGGTGGACTTTTGCCAAGCACACGTTCTGCTTAACAAAGTGTCAAGATACTGGATTATTTTTCCAATTATACCTAGAACTTTAGATTACATTTCATTAATTATTATTTTAATTTATAAGATGTTTAATTTTAAATTTGCTTTCTTAAAAAAATTCAAAATAAAAAATAAAACTGTATAAATTAAGTATTTGTATATGATTGTTACAAGGTCATATGTACTAGGGCGAATGTCTACGATAAAAAAGAATATACCCGAAAGGCAGCCTATTATGATTATTCTACAAGTATTAGAGTGGAAATGATTTTTAAATACATATTTAGTTGTTTTTATTATTCCTCTAACAGACTACTGATTTTTCAATACTGGCATAAGTAAATTGATACATTTTGCACATGTACTCGAGGACAGAAACCCCCCCCCCCCCCCCCAGATTATAGACCCTCGGGCCTTTTCAACATTTTTCTCATAAGTTATCTTTTAAGGAAATATTTGTGACCTAATCCATACTTTATACAAATATATTATACATGTAACACTTATTCCAAAATATTTGCATATAATTATAACTGTAGATACTGTTCTTTTTCAGATTTTTCTCTATATGAGAGTTTATGTATTTCAAGGTGAAACTGAGACCCCGGATTGTGTCTACTTTCTAGCTTTGTACAGGAGGCATGATTTGAACCAACTGAATCAAGAGGAAAGCTTTCACTCAAGTTTTGTCTTTTATAGGTCAAAGGCTCTTGACCTCATCCTAATATCACTATTTGAAGAAACATGAATTCCCACCTCTCAAGGATATTTTGTGGTGAGTTTGGTTGATTGGCCTCTAGGTTCTCAATGAGAAGTTAGTGAAAACAGATGCCAGACAGACTTTTGATAAAAATAAATCTCACTTGAAATTTCAACTCAGGTGAGCTAAATATGACCAATTAAAATCAGCAACGTTTTTCAATACCACCTGCCACTTTACAGGATCAGAATTTAAAAAAAAAACAAAAAAAACTGCAATTTGGTCACAATCTACTTAACATTTGTTCGATCCAACACATATTCATAAGAATTGGAATTAGCTCATACAAAAAAGACATCAACAGCAACAAATTTATCTTAATTTTTCAAAGCAGTTTCTTTTATTAATATTTATCTGTACATGAATATTTTATCACAGTAGGTACTAGGCAAACATAATTTGTTGTAAACAATACAGATGCTTATTTTACCAAGAGCTCAATACAGGAATGACACATATTGTATGCTTTAAAAACTGTACACTGACTTTTATTGGGTTTTTTAACTTGTTTTCAAATGTTGAGGATGCCCTTTTGAAAACAAATTTAGTAATAACTTTCATTAGAAAGTTTACAAGCTAAAAAGTACATAGTAAAATTGCTGTTTAAATGAATTTTAATATTTTTTAGAATTGTTTTTTTTTTTTTCATTTTTTTCTACAAAAATATAACAGTTATCACAATACTACAGTAAAATGAACAGATCTTTAATTTACTAATACATGTACTTAAAACAATGTAAGTCAGCAATGAAGCCCCATTAATTAAAACTAAACATCACTTCCTCTTACATCTCATTTGTCTCATGTCTGACTTGTATATACCATATTGCTGTTTTGTAAGTCTTCAGACTAGATATCTTTACTCTGAGCAAAGGTCGGGGCACCAAAGCACAAACAATTCAGATCTTTATGAGGTTGTCATCTGTTGTCCAGTAAAAAAAAAATTATAATAAATTTCTTTAAAAAATAAATACAGACAAAGATGAAAAACAACATAGATGAATGTGTACACACATAAAATGATCATATTTACTTAATCATCTATGTAATGGGGGATCCAGTATTCATGACAAAATACATGTAGTGTATACTATCCAATGATAATTAATTAGATTGACCAGGATAGAAGTACAAGGGTGTATATTGCTGAGTTAATGTGCATTGAAACTATCTCAATTTACCCACTGAAAATGTCATAATGAAAAATATAAATTTATGACACATACCTGAAATACATTTCTTTATCACATGAGTAATTACCGATTTTCAAAATAATAGTAAACAGAGTAAGAAAATAAAATCCTTTTTTTCAATTAATATTCTTCCTTCGACTGATCATCATTGATCATTACATCACCAGCAGATCTGCTAATTAATGTTTGAAATATTAATTTTGATCGTATTTTAACAATGACTTTTCAAGATTAAGCCCTACACCACTTCTTACTCAATGATAGGATATACACTGTATGATTACATGACAGGGATGTGTTAATATAATGAAGAGTACAAAATTGAACAATTTCATTCTCTTTCTTTTTTCTATGAACAAATATGTATATATCTCTATAGAAAAATGTCCTCTTTCTTTCCTTATTCACTATGAAATAATGATTTCAGTAAAAACATACAAGTTATATAAATTCCGCACAGTTTTTAACCAAAATTCTTGAGTCTGACAACACGTTAAAATTCCTTTGATCAACGATCAAATAAAAACTTGTAAAATCCCTCTCTGTTGTAAATGTGAAAAACATCAGCATAAGTATACGTTGATCAATTTGGCCACTGTCTACTGACAAGCCCATGACAAGATACAATCTGGTCCTATAATTAGTTGCCTTCTTTTCTCATAAGAATGGGTTGTATCCTTGTTGAGGTTGCTGTGACATTCCAGCCATGGGGAGCAGGGGTTGGGGTAAAAGTCCACTGGAACTGGGTTGGCTGAAGCCTGTGTTGTAGGCTGAAGATTGCAGCTGATTTAATGTCATTCTTTGAGGATTCTGTTGTTGTTGAAGTTCAAAAGGATTTGATCCTCCACTGGCAAATGGATTTTTATCTGTAATATTTAAATGATTTATGATGATAAAGTTTATATCTTCCCAGAAACTGGGAATTAGACATCTTAAGATAAAGTTGATTAAGCACTAAATCCTGGTTATGGAAATTACATGTACAGTTAATTATTCCTCTGTTCATTCAATAACATTTTGTTCTAATGCTACTGATTTTCTAAAAAAAATCTGAATTTTAAAATTAAGATGAACATAATTTCAGTAGTCTTGCAGGGTAAAATGTGAGAAATGACTTTTTAACTTGACAAATTTATAAAGGAATAATAGCCATTTATCCCAGTAACAGTTATCTCTCTTACCAGAGGGTCAATGAACCTTAAAGTGAGAAAACATGCTTAAACAATCAATATCACTTTACCTGTTGATGATTACAAATTACATGTAATATGATTTTTTTTTTTATCTGAACATATTTTATGTAGAAACATAAATGGATTGGGCAGCAGGCATAGCCTATATAAGCCCTCTCCACAAATATGTAATATGATTAGTCATGGTCCTGCTGTTCTTGAGAAAAAATTTTTTATAGATTTTTCCCTATATAATTGCATTTAAAACTGTGATCCACTATTGTGGCCCCTCACTTCTCCTAGGGCCATGATAAAAAAAAAAACTATCTTGAATCAACGCTACTGGAAAATGCTTGCATGTTAGGATGATTAATTATGGCAGTGCTGTTTTGGAGAAGCAGATATTTAAAGATTTTTTTCCCTATATATCCCCATGTAAACTTTGATCCCCTATTGTGTCCTCTCACTACCCCCCAGGGGCCAGAGTTGAACAAATTTGAATCTACTCTTACAAAGAAAGCTCTCACTTTTAGTTAGAATATTAATTTAAATAATTTGTCAGCCTTAAATATAAAAATAAAAGTTCAGGACACTTTTCTTTAATGTGCATGTATTTAACATAAAAATATTCAGGAAATGTGCTTGAAATAAAATGTATCACATTTTCTAAGCTTAAATCCCTTAAATATGAAAACAGAATGTTGTTTAAAAAGTCTATGCACAATATGAAGAATTCTTACAATTCTAATGTACTCAAATAAATTCATGTGTCTCAAATACCTGCTGATTCATCTTTTGTAACAAGTTGATCTAAGTTCACTAAGTTAGCATTTTCTCCTAAGAAATCCTGTGGTGTTTTTCTGTGTTTTTGTTGTTGCTGTTGTTTAGCTGGTAGACTTTGTTCCATACTATCCATGCTCCAGGGATCTGCAGAACTGGTGTCTATAAAATAAATTTACTATCAAATATCAGGCTTTATGTCCTACATATTATAAAACCACTTTTGTATTACAAAATGAAAACACAGTGTACTTAGGGTATTATTAAAATTTTCATTATGATTAAAATGTGTGAAAAACAAATGACTGCTACCTTATTTTGCACATCTTGTGGTTGGATACAGAGCACAAACATTGCATTTTATCAAAGTAATATATCTTTTACTATGAAGAAAAACCCATGGATACTGCATAGCAACTTGACTTGGTAAAGTGTAAATACCTTCTACATGTACATATATATTCCTCGATAAGTTAAATGGTTTTAAATGACAACTTACTTCCAAGCAAATCAAAACTGTCTGTGACTGGAGCTTTGGCTGGAGATTCTGCATGGCTGCGGGAACTTAACAGATCAAAGTCATCCTCTACAGGATCTTTACTGCCACCATTTGTCATAGAACTAGCCCCTGAATCAAATCCACCAAAGGGGGACTGCTGAGCAGGGACAGGTGACCCTCCCCAGGGGGAACTGCCTGAGGTCCCTGATGAGGGAACTGGGGCACCCCAAGGATCCATAGCTGCTGGAGCTTTAAGAAGGTAGGTAAGTTTTATAAATTATTTAAACTTCTATTTATTAATAATTTACTTCCTAATCTCTTCTCTGTACATATTAAATATGCGTGACTATGCTAAGGAAGTATTCAGAAATAATGCAATATTCAACATGTAAAAAAAACAGCTAAGTACAGGTACATGTACACAAAAAAATTAAAAAATCTATATTCTGTATTCAGTGTATTCTGTTGATATTTTACTACAAAAAAAAAAAAAAGAAAGAAAAAAAAAGAATTGTACTGTAATATAAGTATTATAATATTTATCTAAATATGTTGAAAATCTGTAAGGTACAATGTACTAGTGTATCATTACAAACTCAAAATCCATGACTGATATTTTCCACAGAAAATACCTGGGTTTGTCTGAGGGGGACTTGGATTGGAAGGCATTGGCATTCCCCATGGATCACTCTGAGTGGAGGTGACTGGTTTAGCTGGTGATCCCCATGGATCTGCAGAAGCGGGAGACACTGCGGGAGCAGGAGCAGGAGCTGGGGGATGGTGCTTCTGTCCAGGTGGTGCTGGGAGAGGAGCACCCCATGGATCTGTAGGAGCTGCAGTTGGCTGTGTTACTGGGGCTCCCCATGGGTCTGATGGCTTGGATCTAGGTGAATCCAAGTCTAATAATCCCCCTGATGGAGCTTTCTGCTGTAATTAAACAAATTTCAATTCATTTTTTTTATATAAGATATCTCATGGTAAAATAACTTATAACAGTATGAATTTATAAATAAAATATAAAATATTAGTAGAACGAGTTACACTGCAAAATCTCAAAAATTTAACTGACATTAAAAATTTTATCACCCAATGAAGTTTTCAAATATTAAATAAGTCCACTTTTATTAAGTTACTTGAAGATTAATCAATTTCTTTTTTAAAACCTCTTTCAAGTACACCAATGCAAACTACGGCATCAAACACTTTCAAGTACATTATACATTTTTTTTAGATGTCATGCTGTAATTTTGTAACATACCACAATTTTTTGCAAATATAAATTTGATGAACATATGTGGCTTAGTCTTTCTAATTTTGTTATTTGTCTATAATCATGTGTGGTTTTGTACAAGTGCTAGAGATAACAAACAAATGCTTTGTAAATGATTCCATGTACTAGATTAGACATTGATTGCAAGATTTCCTCAAAATCCTAACAAGTCAGTGGTAATCATTGTCAACTTTTTTGGATTTCCTACCTATATTTGAGCTGAACTTTTAGAAAAATTTATGGAAATTATGCTAGAATTTTCTCTGTCATCAGGACTTCAGAAAAAAATGTATGAATCTTTGATCAGGGTCCAATCTACACACAGTTACTAATTCTTTGTTATAATATGAACATGTATTTGGCTTCACAGAAATGATTACATGTACCATTTTACTAAATTCAGATTATTCATGATAAATTTAGCTTGGGCTTAGAGCCAAATTATTGATATATGAATCACAATAACTGAAGAAATGCATGATATGCTTTACACCTGGGATCCCTTTAGCTCCCCCCCCCCCCCCAAAAAAAAAAGAGAAAGAAATTGATATGCAGCATAGAAAATTTTTTCAGTAGAAATTATTAACTATCACATAACAGGGTTATCATAACTCACTGTAGCATACAATACATAACTAGTATTTCCTTTTTTATCATATAAATTATATGTATTTGCAAGATAATTAGACACATATCTAAAGACAGACAGACATTTAATTCAATGTACAGAAAAATAATGAAAAAGAAAAAAAAATTCAACAATCAATGTATTGTTTTGCATGTTAAGAGACCAATAATATCAAAGGATTTGTTAATATACCATCTTGTCTAAAAAGTTAAAGTATAAAGCAACAAAGTTTTTAATTCACAATGCTCAAAAGCATTATTCAAAAAATACAATAAAGACATTTAGACAAATAAACAACAAGAACAACTCAACTCTGCAGATTTTTTTTCCCTAAAGAAAATTTGAAAATAAGGTTTTGCCAAAATGCTTTACAACTAACACTCTAACTGAAGTGACGGTAAAAGTAACATAGAGGATTTTGTATCAAATCCCTGTTTTACAATGCAATGCCTTGTTTCTCTTCTTTTTTTTTTTTCTTTTTTTTTTTGTGAGAGGAGGGGGTCAGTCTGCTATGAATATGAAAGGCTTCTTGATCTGACAAATACATCTATCCTTGAAAATCTCCTATAAAAAGATAGATCAATCTCTACTATTATTTATTTGGAAGTTTATCTTACTGTAACAGAGAATTTAGATTTGGCCCCAAATTCACCCAGTATTTGGGGTTTAAAAAATCCTTTAGTACTTTTATGATAACATAATTATGATAAGGTATAAGTTATATTTCACCAGAAACAAGTGCCTATGTCAGACCTTCCCCCAAATCAATGACCTGCCAAGTCTGATAATACTGCAGAAAGTTCTCAGAACAGTGATCAATCATAAAAAAAAAATTCCATTGAAAATTCAAGTCTGCAAACTTACCTCAATCAAACAGCATTTCTTTAATATTAATGATGCATCATACAAATTAATCATATTAACGTGCATCAGAAATACACACAAAGGATTTATCAATCACTGAATAAATGGCTGACAGAGAAGGAACCATTGCTGTTATAAATCTATGCATAGTTTAAAAGGTTAGAAAAGAAAACAGGAGGAAAGGATAAGCAAAGTGTGATAAGCTAAGGTCGTGTCAGTACTACGCAAAACAAAGGGGTGTACAATACTGCGTATAGGCCACGTAACTACATGTAAAACAATCTTTTAACTGAAAATAATCTTACTGCAACTTTTCTTCTCTCCTATTACACAAAATTAAATGGACCAAGAACATAAGATCAATGTGATCAAAAGGAAAAGATGGAAAAACTCAAATTATAAAATTTTTAAGAACTGAAAAATTTATGTAAAATTCCATAAATTTATGCCAATCTTACTGAGTTTTAATGACGAGAAACTAAAAGCAGGGGTTTTACTCTTCTCACCATTTTAAGATATTTTCTGTATGTCTTTTGTTAACCTACCTCATCTTCAGCCTGTTTCCTGCTTTCTTCAATAGCCAGCTGAAGCTTGATGTCATCTGATTTCTGTTTCTTCACTGATTCTTCGTGTTCTTCTTTGCTCATGGCCAAAGCCAACTGCAGCTGAATTTCCTCCTCACCAACTGATGATGGTCGAGCATACTCTACATCTTTTGAATGTCTACGCACTCTTGTTGGTGAATCACCTGTCATTTTAAGAAAGTTCAGAAGAATTAAGAAAAAGAAGCTTGTATATTCAATTTTTATTCATACAAAATTATTTTTTACTATGTGTTATTTTGCTCTTTAGTCCATGCATGAATATCAATTACTGACACTTTGTATCAACTTTTCTACAATATTGAATTGTTTATAACCAGAAATTTCTGATGAATTCTGATTCAATATGTGATGTTGGAAAGAAATAATTTTTTGTTTTTGATTTATGGACTGGTGTGTGTTTTATTAGGACAAACCATTAGTTGTAGTTCCAGCACCACCATATGGATCGGAGTACCCTCCAGAGCTAGTCTGCAAACTGGGGCTGCCAGCTCCATAACGAACCTACAGCAAACAACAGGTAATGTATGCAAGACTACTATTTCCAATAATTCTCTCTTAGAGCAAGAGGCCCATGTGCTACAATGCTCACATGAGTTATTCATCCCTTTCAGACAAATTAATATGTACATGTAGCTTAAATAAGCCTCTTACTGTTGACTTCAAATTAAGTCCATGATTTCAATATAGTTTATTTTACAGTATTTTAAGCCTTGATGCTAGTTTTACAGTCTTTATATTCTTGTGGACATATATATTTCTGTGTAAAATGTTGTTCCCTCAGTTGTGGCTTCTAAGCTAGTTCCCAGAGCCATGAACTAACTTGAATATACACTTCATGATGCTTGCATACTTGTGTGATAAATTGTGGCCTTGCTCTTATAAGAAGATCTTTTTTCAAAAAAAAAATCTGTATATTTCCATGTAAAACTTTGACCCCGTTATAGGCCCCATCTATGCCCCATTATCATTTCTTCACTACATGAAGGTGTTCTACAGACAGACATATGCTACACAGTGGTCAAAAAAGCTCACTTGTGCCTCAGGCTCAGATGAGCAAAAAAAAAAGAAGATTTTTTCAATACATCTAATTATGTTTCATTTGGTAATAATTTTACTATGAAGAAATAATTACAAGGTATTCTTAACATGAAACATGAATTTGACACAATACTCTGAGATTTAAACATGTGATAACAGTAATTATTCCATTTTTCCCCCTTATGACAAATGAACATGCAGTGCTGACTAGCTCAGAAACAAGGAACACATCTCTCATGTGAACAGTTACCTTGTCATTGCTTCCTATTCCCATCGCATTCTGTGCAAATCTTTCTTTGGCTTTCAATGCTTTCGCTCTTTCATTGCGCAATCGTTCATCATCCTTTAACAATGCAACCAATTGTTTTGCTTTCTCTCTCACATTCATTCCCTGATCTTTGTTGTCCTCTCGATGTTGAAAATCCCTCAGAGTCTGAATGGCATAGATGTTTTCTTTACACTGTTGTGCCACTTTTTCACTTCCAGTTTTTATAATGTAGTCTAAGACTACCAAGGACTTGTACACATGACGCCAGTTTTTACCATGGTCATTTAGTCTCTTCCAGATCATTTGCATTATTTCTGTGAAAGCCACCACATTATAGGTCAAGTCAGCAATTTCTCCCATTAAAGTACTAGAAGGTCCCCACGGATCATTAGATGTGGCTTCCCGAACTTTGACTTGTGCCTCTGAATAGTTTTTAACCACATTTTTTAAAGTGCGACGCAATGGTGGCATATTCGACATGATGACAGATTATAATATGGAAACACTGAACCGATTATAAGATTTTATCTTTACTTGACTTCCTTGTTCAAAGATCTGGGGATGAAAAATAAAAAAAAAAATTATCTAGACTTCTATGCAACAAAACAGATATATATATATAAAGATATGAGCAAAAGTTTATTACAAACAATTATATAACTAATCCTCATCAATAAAACTCATCAAAATTAGCATGATTAAAAACAACCAACCATACAGCTAAGATTCAACAAAAAACATAGAATGATTTTTGTTTAATTTTTGCACCAGTTTTTTTTAATGCTTCTACTAGTGTCTTGAAGAAATTGCTTACCTGAATACACATGAAATAAAAGTATGCATTAAAAACATGGGCCTGTTTTACAAAAGAACTTACAACTAAGATCAAAAACTTCAGCTGATTGTAAAATTTTGCAAAATTAATTATTCTGTTTAAAATTGCTAGCGTAAAAGTATCTTTCTACACATCTTTCAAAAATACTAACACCGTTTTCTATTTAATGTAAATTAAAAAGTTATTAGCAGAATTAATTTTTGGTCTTAGTCGTAAGTTCTTTTGTAAAACGGGCCCATGTACCGGTTTGGACTTATTGTTTGATATTCCTAGCTTAATGAGAGTACTAAACAAGCTGACATTTTTAAATATCATCTGATGATTTTAATCTTGATATTTGGTAACCTAGATGTTTGAAGGACTTGTCAACTGCTGCATAAATATCTACAACACTTAGAAGAGTAAAGAGGTTTAACACTTCAGCTGCAGGCATTAAGATGAATGGTTACAAGCTCATCACAATTTGTAAGCCATTAAAGGGATAAGAGGGGAAAACATATCACTAACTTGACACAATTAATGTTTGTTGATTTGCAGTTGAATAAAATGCATGATAAAGAAAACATCTACTTTAAAAATTAAATCCTCATATCAGTATTTATAACAATCAAATAGCAGGAAAAAGTTAGTGAGTCTATGCAGACTATAACTTATGATAACAGCCAATTAACAGGGTTCGACACTAACTTTTTAAGGCTTTAGTCCAGCCGGACTAGTGCTTCATTACTTTTACTAGTCCGCACGCGATTTTATTAGTCCATCAAAAATAAAAAAAAGAAACATCAATGTTTTTTAACATTAATTTAACGTGACAATTAATATACGTATTATTTTTTGAAATAAACAAAGTATTTACGTGAAATATTGTTCCACAGATTCACTGAAATCTCGCAGTCAGCTAGTACGATCGTATTCCTGATCTCGTTTTTTTTTTTTTTTTTTTCTTAACATTCCATCCAAAACGTCCAACATCTTTCTTAAAAGTGTCATACTAAATCATGATTGCTAAAACCTTACACTTCATATCGATCAGTCGAAAAATTAAGTGCTGAATTGACCCGGCATTGCGTAACTACCCGCCAAAAGCTAGAAATCTAAAAATACATGCAGGATTTTCCACTAAATGTTGTCACGAATCGGACATCGATAATTTATTCATATTGTTTTTCAGAAATTTTTATTGGTCCGTTCGGACTAATTAGCCACATATTTTATTAGTCCGAATGAAAATGTATTAGTCTGAGACTAACGGACTAACGTTAGTGTCGAACCCTGATTAACAAGAATTCAATTAAAATTTTGCACACGTCCCCATTAGTCCTCTTTGTAATCAATCCAATTTAAAAAAAACACAATTTTTTTTTTAAAAAGATTTCATTATAGCATTATTAAAAAAAATCTTTTTTCTCTCCTTCATTGCCTCAGATGAAGACTGTGAAAAAAAAATTATAATGTAAATAACATTTTGTAACAGTTATTTAATATTTTGGACCAATTATTTTAGACAACATCATTTCTAAGCCTAAAAAATTGAGTATTCAGAACACAGTGAATTTTAACTCCCAAACATCATGAACATGTTGGATCCAAGTTTTTTAACTCTATGACAAGGGACACACTGGATGACAGGGGAGCTTACTCCTCCATGGCACCTGATCCTACCTGTTTTCAGGTGTGTTTTGGTTCTGCTCACAATTTGTATTATTTTAATGGATTTTTGAGCAATGTCCTGTTTTTATAAATCTTAAACAGTCTAGGTATGACAGTTATCATTTTGACACAAGTCAGAAATTTTATCAGTAAGTCAGTTATGTTAAATATAAATCAAGTTGTGGAATAGAGTGAGAATCTAAGGTATGTAGGATAAATCTGCTATTTCATCTCAATCTGTGAAGTCAATACTGATTGATTAGAATCAAACCATACTATGCCATTCTGTCATCCTGCTCACTATGTTACAGAGCTCAAGGAGTGTGATTTGCTTTAAATTTGATTTTTACTGACTTACTGATAAAATTTCTCACTTTGGTAGTTCCATGTTCTGGCAATACTGGAGATACATGTAGAGTATTACAATGTTTAATTCTACTTAGATGATCTTAAATAAATTAACTCTCTTCAGAGTATATTATGCAAGTTGTTTACAGTGACTGACAAAGAAAGGATTTACCTTTGTTTGACAATGGGTACACCCGGTACAAATCTTTGTAATGACTGTGCATAAATATAGGACAAGACCATATCATTTCCAAGCTAATAAATGATAAATACAGTATCGAAAGGTGTTACTCATCGTTCAACGATAACTTAAATGAAGCAAATACCAGTCTTTTACACATATAATTTTGAAGACAAAAATGCATAAATATCTTTTCTTTTTTCGTAAACTCAAATTAATAACGTCACAGAAGGAATATGGATTCGGTGAAACCAAGTTAAACACAATGTGACGAATAAAACATTATGTTGCTTACTTTACCTTGCAACTTGTAGAAATTAACTGCGATTGTGTTCCTTTCGATAATTCACTAAAATTGTCAACCCAAAAATGGCCGAAGCCTTCCAAACTTCCGATTCCACTCTGCGGGGGCGAAGAATGGAACAGCTAAAATTTTACAGAATGGCGTTCCCGATTGAATAACATTTTCTAAAATTCAGTGATCAAAAAAGATGTATATACACTATAAAACATTATTCTACCATATTTCATCTTAACATGAAATATTCCAACATCAATATTTAAGTTAAAGTATTTTATATACTTATTATTACAACAGTTTGAAATAAGATCGGGAATGAAATACAGAATAAGTAGCACTGTTCTAAACAAAAGAGTTCCGTTACCTCATAACAGTAGTATGAGAATTCTGACTGGAAGAAGACATGTCACATTTTACAGCAAAAAAATGGTATTGTTTATTTGCACATTTTCAAGTAAGATTACCTTTTAAAGACGAATAGGGCACCCTTTCTTTTAAGAGAATTAATTTCACAGGTAATCAATGTTGCAGTAAGACTAAGTAGACAGCGGTTAAAACTCGGACTATTCCCTAAGGCACATGTTTGTACGCTTAGGATAAAATGTGATTTGACTTGTAAGATTAAGAATAAGATATGATCAACTCATACATGATTGAACGGTGTTGTGTGGAACAATTTTTTTTAATCCTAATTTGATGAGGAGAATGTCACAAATTTGTATTTATATATTGTTCATTGTTCTTTTTAAAAAAATCTCAATATAGATATTGATCTACTTGTCATTTTCATAAAATGTTTATCAGTGTGACCGCTGGAGCAAGTGCAGACCAGTTGTGTATTTATTGCTGATTACCATCAAAAACGTTCATATACACTTGTACACTTTTAGAAAGGGGTGGAGTCAAGATGAAGATTAATATTTTAACTTTAAAAATAAGATTTTCTGACAATTGTATTTGCATATTATGAAACCTGTTTGGGTGTATTGTTTGGTACTCTCAGTTGCAGCATTTGATAATGCCTCAGTGGTATTCGGTTTGAAAGCCCTAAAATCATGTTATCCCAGGTTCCATTTCCATGGAGTCATGTTGCCGAAAATTTTATTTGTCCAAATAAAATATAAATATATTAGAAGAAAGTATATTTTTTACTGACTAAAAAGAAAAGAATCAATATGTAATTTGTTTGAGTTTACACTATGAAGACTGCATTTTATTCAAAGAACATGAACACAAATATTTTACAGAAAAATTTTCCTTTAAAAGTACATTAGCCACAATAATTTTGCCACAGTGAATTTGTAGGGGAGGGGGTCTGTCTGTTAATATTGAAACTTCATCTTGTTCGTCACATGAAAGTCCAAAATATTGATAATAATATTGCATTGATGATATGCAATACAAGAAAATAGTCACAATGCTATAAAATATTTTCATTGCTATAATTTGGTGTATTCTTACATTGCTATACATGTATTTGATTCTCATGCTAGAGCTTGATTAATATATTAAATATGTTTGCTTTAAATCAAAGACAATGATAATTGATAAATACATTGAATGAAAATGGAATTTCTTACTTGTTGGGGAGGGTGGTGGTGGTGTAATTAATCATCAAAGTTACTATTATTTAATAAAATTGTTAAGATTAAATAAAACTCATTGAATTGCTTTGTGTATATTCTTAGGTTCTACATAAATCCAGACTTTTGACCAGGAATTAGAATATACAATGAAAAAGAAGAAATTTCTGCCATCATTGCTGTGTATACTGCAATTTATCATTGCTAAATGTTCAGGTAACTAGATAGCTATAATATTTACTATAAAGTGAAACCAAATGTATGTCATGTGGTCATGGATTCAGGAATGGATGTTGATATGGTTTCTTAAAATACAAATTCAAATTTTATGATTAATATTTTGTACATAGTTTAAATTTCAAATAGTAGATGGCAAATAAAAACCGAGGCCAAAGGATGAGATTTTTATTTATTTGTCAACAAAATCTTTAGACTGAGTGATATATTCTCCAACAATTCTGAGGACCAGAAAATTTTTTGTATGGTGAATTTCTCTTTAGAGAAATGCAGAAGCTAGGTTTGGACATCATCAGAACTCAGAAGTGTCGATGATGTCACAATTGAATGCTACTCCTCATTCATTTGTATCTCAAGCATTAGAAAAAGTTTGATGTAATCTGATCAGAAAGTAATTTTTGTCCTAGCCAGGTTCCCTATCTCTGTTATGCTTGTGTATTCCAAGGCACTTGGCAACGATTAGCCAGGGAACCAGGCTACATGTAATTTTTTCCCACTAATTTGCATCACAATCAGAAGATAGAGGTGTGTATTGAACCAAAAATTTTGATGCAATACGATATATTAGAAAGCAATACGCAATATATTATTGTATCAAAAAAGTCTTTATATGAATGCTTTAATGCATAAATTTTATAACAACTGAGTGTTTTGATAATTAATCATTTTGTAGTTCTTGTCTTACTGTCTTTACAAAATAGTGAAAATACACTTCAAACTTCTTCAGTAATCTAATGTGTAATGCAATAAATATTTGGGATGTGCAGTCTGCCTAATGTTTATTTCATTACTGGGTATTTTATTTCAAAACATGCAAAACAAATCATAAAAGAAAAACTCTCTGACCTATATGTATTGGAAGTTAATGTTTCGATATGATACCCACTTTGATATTGATACATATTGATATATTGATACATATTGATATATTGATACATATTGATATATTGATACATATTGATATATTGATACATATTGATACCGGTATATTGATTCATATTGATATATTGATTCATATTGATATATTGATACATATTGATATATTGATACATATTGATATATTGATTCATATTGATATATTGATTCATATTGATATATTGATACATATTGATATATTGATTCATATTGATATATTGATACATATTGATATATTGATTCATATTGATATATTGATACATATTGATATATTGATTCATTCCTATCAAAAGATACCTCTATCCTTTTCTTAGTGAACACAGCCAAAATTAGAGGGAACTAATTTTAAATTTTTAATTTTTGATAATTTGATGATGACATTTGTGATTTATTGGAGAACAATGACCACAGCATCTCTTTGATCTTTGCAATAACCATAGTAGAATATGAAATAATTTACAGTGAACTTGAAGAAAGGTTGAACATACTACTACTAGAAAAATTTAATTGAAAAGGGATAAGAACTGGCTTCATATACAACAGAACTATACAGTCTACCTTTGTGGAATTGTCAGATCACTGCAGCAGAAATTATGATTGAAGATTCCAGTAGTGTGGCCGACTCCTCATTTAGATAGATCATGTTTTTAACCTGACTTTTATTTTTCTACAGGACTGTGTCCTTCAGATATCAGCTGTGGTTGGAAGTCACAATGTGTGAATGGCAGCTGTCAGTGTTCACTTGGTTATGTTCTACACTCCAACCAACAAGACTGCCAAAACGGTGTGTAATTATAAAAATCTGTAGGAATCATTTTGATTAATTTTTTATGTACTTAATTGCTGTATGTATTTCTATGACTATTAAAACTTTTTTTCTGGTTTCAGTGAGTTGTTCACAGCAGGACTGTTTAGAATGTGGTGCAAACAGATGCAGCAGGTATGCCGTTATCTCCATACATCCTGCAAGACGTTCTCATTGGATACATCATTGATTTGAATCATTTTGAAATGATAATGGATTTAATGCTGAAATTTATTCTTTATGCATGTACATGTAAAGTTTCATCCTATAATACCATTGTAATGAATATAATAAATTAATTAATTTACAGATAAAATGAAGCAGTTCTGATTGTATTTGGAGGAAATCATTGGGATTTACTGCATGCAGATTTTATTATTTCAGGTGCACAAATTTTCTGGATGATCAAACACTGAGCTGTTTGGAAAAGTGCAATGGACAAGCTCAGAAATTACAACTTCCTCACCTCCAAGGAAATGTTTGTAAAAGTAAGGAATGATTGTGTAAAAAGTTCTTACTTCTGAATCAAATCAAGGGAAAAAAAATCATTGACCTGACTCAAAATGCTCATTTCTAAATTTACGATGACATGACAAGTGTGTTTGACACATGCTTCAAAACATGACATTGTATGCATGGATTGGTATGTATGAATTTCTTTGGTTGTAAATTATTCTTAATATCAAATCACTAAATTATTAAGAAATTGTAGACTGTCTATGATGTTTAAATTTCCGCCTTTTTGCCATAGCCCTTGTAGGTCTATACATTTTTTTTTATCACTTTATAGGACATTGTTGAGAAAATGAAGGGAAAAATTTCAGTGAATCTTTACACAGCTAAACTCATTCATTTAACTTCATATTAACATGTGATTTGTTGTAAAATGTATTTATTTTAAGGTTTGTTTGTAGGAAATGTCCTTAAATAGACATACAGTTATAATTCAGAACTCAAACACAAACTGGAACTGATGAAAAAATGAAGATATCTGACTCATTAAGATAACAAAGTTCATGCTTGAATTTGAATTATACATGTAGTTTGGCCTGTGAATTTACTTTGACATATCCCTGGTTTTTGATATATCACAATTTGAGGTCTTGAAGTGAACTGTTTTTGTCAGTTTTTCATACATACACAGTCAAATTTTCTTTGATTATAGTTCATAGCTGTTTTTATGGTACTTTTTAATTTTAAGCCTTGCCTTTTAGGATATGAAAATGACAGTGATAAGATTGATTTGATCATTGGTGTGGTGGCAGGAGTGACAGTGGGGGTTTTTCTTTGTGTTATGGTGGGCCTTATATTTTATTGTCAGATAAAGAGAACAAGGTAATTTGGTCTTTTTACTTTTAGATTACATGTATTATCATTTTGTCATCTTTGATTTATTATATAAGTATAGATTAAGATTGCTAACTTGCTTGTTCTATAGGAAAAAAATAAATCTGCACCAGAAACACTATAAGGCAGAAAATATGCAGTCTGGGACTCATACCACGGTAAGTTCCATGGCTGTTTAGGAAAATACTATTCTTTGTTGATTTTAAATTGTTTTTATTTCGTATCCAAAGAAAAAATATAAAATATATGAAAATAAATAAATTTGATTTTTTAATTTATTACTAGGAAAACCAAAAGAGGGATACGCCTGTAAATCTGTTTTGATTTCCATAGTATCAGTAATATTGAGAGTAATTATTAATAAGAATGAAATTCGATCATATTTTACCATAACTACAATATATTGTAATATTCTGATATTGTAGATACCTCTTTATGACAATAAAGGATTTGGTAAGTGTATTTTAAATCTTCTTTGTTTTGAAGAATAAGTTTATGATGATAACGGTATGCACGTCTGCTTTACCTGCTTTAAATTTGAGACTTGGATAAATTAAGGTAGCCAAAGTTTTTTGTTTTAGGTAAGAGTAAAATAGCTTTGATTGGGATAAATTCCTGTGTTATATTTCTTTCTGAAAAAACATTTTCCTGACAACACATTCAGTCAGTTTGAAGGTCAACGCTAAATATTAGCTCAATATTAAAAACTACTTAAAAGTAGGGATTTGCCAGTTGCCATTGCTGTGGACACAGTGCTTCATAAAAACATATTACTTTTTCTTTAGAGCCAGATTCAGACATATTACGGAAGAGTGTTGTGGATAAAGAGGTTTATTTTGCTGAGCTGGACAAACTAAGGCCACAGGCTCCGTCATTACTGGCCCTACTTAACAACATCAGACAGAAGCTAAGAGCTATGGATCCCCAGGACACTAGGGTTTCTACTTACAAGTCAGTAGCTCAAAAAACTTTACATTCTCTATTTTGACACTGTATACATTTTTCTATTTAGAAATCAACAACTCAAACTTCACATTCTCTATTTTGACACTGTATGCATTTTTCTATTTACAAGTCAGTAGCTCAAAAACTTCACATTCTCTATTTTGACACTGTATGCATTTTTCTACTTGCAAGTCAATGACTTAAGAAACTTCACATTCTTTATTTTGACACTGTATGCAATTACCTTGGTACTATCAGGGATAAACACATTGCTGTATACAAATAATGCTGTGTTCATTTGAGCAAATTTTTTTAACATTTTTACCTGTATGCACAAGTTAAATATTCCTAATATTGCTTACAGATTCTTTAGAATTACACATAGTAGAAACTAAAAAAAATTCTTCACGTCATGAAATATGCACTGTTTGTATACAAGGAGAAAAATATTTTGTTTGAATACTTTTTAACACTTACCTGGGAGGTAGTACCTTTATAGAATAACTTTATTGAAAATACTGCATCTTTCCAACAGAGGTGTCATCCATCAGATGTGTCGAGTGCTTGTATTGGTCCATAAGAAAGACCCGGGGGTCAGCATTCCCTCTGATGCATTGGGTCTGATAGAATGGGCCAAACAGATGTTGGAAGATAATCAGATTGGAAGTCAGGTACTTAAAGCTTATTATAGTCTCTTAACTTGGTTTACAGTAAAAAGGATCTTTTTTATACTGTCTGCACTATTCATGTTGGTAAATTTTTATTTCTGTTTTATCACTTGATCATATTTTAATGGCACTTTCAGTTGAGTGTTCAGGGAATAATTTTTAGCTCACCTCAACGAAGTTGGGGGAGCTTATGTAATACCCTCGGCGTCGGCGTCCCAGGTTAAGGTTTTTGGAGCAGTTTTCTTTTCAAGTACTTCTATGGCCTATATTAGTCAGAGATGCATGGAGGATGCTTCTAGTGTGTTTTATTGTGCCAGTCAAGGTTTCAGATGCTGCAATTTCAGCTGAAGAATGACCAGGTTAATGTTTTTGGAGCAATTTAAAGTTTTTGGAGCAGGTTAAAGTTTTTGGAGCAGGTCTCATTTCCAAGTAACTATAAGCCCTATCTTGACCAAACTTGCATGGATGATACATCTAAGGATGCACACTACTGAACTTGCTTCGGATGCTGGATCTGACCTACATTTTCTGGATGAGTGACTAGGTTAAAGTTTTTGGAGTAGATCTCATTTCCAAGTAACTATAAGCCCTATATTGACTAAACTTGCATGGATGATACATCTAAGGATGCACACTACTGGACTTGCTTCGGATGCTGGATTTGACTTACATTTTCCGGATGAGTGACCAGGTTAAAGTTTTTGGAACAGATGTCATTTCCAAGTAGCTATAAACCCTATATTGACCAAACTTGCATGGATGATACATCTAAGGATTCACACTACTGGACTTGCTTCGGATGCTGGATCTGACCTATATTTTCCCGATGAGTAACCAGGTTAAAGTTTTTGGAGCAGATCTCATTTCCAAGTAACTATAAGGCCTATCTGAACCAAACTTGCATGGATGATGCATCAAGGGACGAACAATCTCAAAACTTGCTTCGGATGCTGGATTTGACTTACATTTTCTGGATGAGTGACTAGTTTTAAGTTTTCAGATAAGTCTATTCCCAAGTAACTACAAGCCCTGTCAAACCAAAATTGCATAAATGTTACATCTAGGGATGCACACTCCTAGATTATTAGTTTAGTGTGGGACTTTGCCTTACTTAAAGACAACATTCGTTGAGGTGAGCTCTGTAATCTCTGATTACCTATGTTTTTAAGGTCATTTTTACTTCTATGGTTGATTAATTTTTGCAGTATTTTGTGGTTACCTGAATAAGAAATAATTAAATTGTACAATATTCAAATCCTTTGTTTTCATTAAAATTACAAAAATTAGATGTACACAACTTTGAATGCTACCAGTGTCAGAGGAATAAATTTTTATTTAAAGCATTATTAGTAATCAATGATAAGTCAAATACTCTAAAGGCACATTACTGAATTCAAGCTTCAAAGAATAAGTATTTTTCATTTTAGGAGCAGAATGGATCTGGTGATTCAGCAGAGGCAGCAGGGAGCAAGATCTCATACATAGATGTCCCAGAAAAAAGGCAGAACCATCAGTATGCTGTTCCTAATGTCACACGAGCAGAGAGTGACAGCAACATTGCCTCTCAAGCCAGTTATTACAGCAGTGCACCAGTCCCTGTCGAATATCACAGTCACACGCTGCCTTCTTATGCCAAAATACGCAATTCTGTTTCAACATTACTGCCAGATAAAAGTAGAAACAGGAACGAAAGTGTCAAAAAATCCACACAAAATACTGTGATCAGTTCCAAAAGTAATGATTTCTCATCAGGCTATTTTAGAAATGGTCATTATTATGATCCTGGTCCGAATCCAGACATCTATGCTCCTGCTAGTTCGTACAGTGATCGTAGCACAAAGTTGTTGTCAACATTTCAGTCTGACATTAGAAGGACACCGTCCATTTCTTCTTCTGTGTCTTCAGCTGGTGGGTAAGTGTACATGTACCTGTACTTTCCTTATTTGGGTCAATTTGGTATTTTTAGTGCCTTGCTTGAAAGTCTTTAATACCTAACTATTCTTTAAGATAATGAGCAAAAGATACAGTAAATGTAAAATATAGTACATGTACTGTTATTACACAGGTACATGTTAGATAATTTGTATGCCCCTATCTGTAAAATTATTTTTTGGTGTCCAGTCTGAAAATTATGCTTCCAAATTACTTTTGATTATGAAAAAAAGGATAAGAAGCATTTTGAAAATTCTTTTTAGTATATGTACTTCCATTTATAATATTTTGTTTTCAAAGTAATTCACTAGTCTGGAATATTAATTTGTGAGAATGAAGTGGTGAATTAGCAATACTGATTAGTATGTAATGGGACGTAAAATTGAATTCTCTGTGTATGATGTTGAATCTTATTTCTAGGGTGACCAGAGATGAAGCTGATGATGAAAGTGTAAACCATGACCCACTTCCATTTGATCCTAAAGATGCCACAGAGCCTGTAGAAGTATAACATTCTACATCCAGTTCTTGATAAAAATGTTTACTTCCCCCCCCTCATTATGAGGATTTATTTTATTATTTTTGTCCAAAAAAATTTACAGATTTAGTTCATGATTTTTTTTTTATTTATTTGATGGTACTTACTTTACATCAATTTGACAAGGTGTGAGTGTATTTGATCTACATAAACGTGTTTCTCTCTAAATCACCTTTAACAATCCACTATATCAGGTAATCCATTCCAAGTTCATATCTTGTTGGGTATTTATAGATTTTGCATTTTTTTAAATATACATTTCCCCCTTATTTTTTGCAATATGGTTGTGATTTATCAAGTTTGTTTTATTCTGGTACCCTATTGTACATTGATTATTTATATTTGTTTTTACAAGCATTTATTAATTCTTTGTTAGTTAAAAAAGAAAAAGTGAAACAATGCTATTTACATTTGTGCATTTATCTGTTTTATATACAATGTACCAACAAAGTACAGCTTTGGTATTTTGCACATCAATATTTTGAAGATCGTGGATATACTGAATGAGTTGGAAGTCCCAGCTACTTTTTTTTATGTATTTTAACCCCTAAATATCAAATTCCCAAATAGATTGATGTTTTTTGACAATTCCATCAATTTCAAGATAAGAAGGTTTGACTGTACCATTTCAGGAGTTTAAAATTTGTTTATCTATCTCTAACAAAAAATAAAGTCTTTAACAGCAAAATTGTATATTACTATTTTTTTAAAATGGGGTGTAAAAAGATTGCTTATTTTGCATCTGATTTTATTGTTCTTTTTAAATTAACTGCTTTTATGATCTGAGAGGTTTAATTTTTCTTTTGTAACCTTTTGCAGTTGTTATCATACAAATTGTACTGTGTATGTGTGTGCATGTCCATTATTTCTGGACGTTTTTATGAAATGTCATTTGCTATCATTTGTAAACTTATCTTGTATGGGGGGAGGGGGTGCAGGAAGTAATAGAAGGCATTTATATTTGTTGTAATTAACTCTCCCCCTCTCTCTCTTGCCTACCTTATAAGGTACCATATATATAAGTCGTTTTTTTTTAGGGAGTTAAACTTTTGTCCAAAACTCTTTATCCGACTTATACTCGAGTTATAAAAAGATTGGTATTTTAGCAGGTCAATCCCTCTAATTTAAACTTAAAAAATACAACCAACTTATAGGCGGTCCAACTTGTACATAAATCATCATTTGGAGTTTAACTGGTATGTTCCTTTTTCTTTCTCTGGTCTGTTAAGGACAATAAGTTGGCTTGGTTATAACTGTATTGTCAATGTCATAGAATTAAGTATTTAACAACGGAATATCTAAGTGTAATCATAAGCTTCTGTATCTCAAAATATGTAATATATTTGAACATTTTATCTATGATTTAAGTGACTTGCGTTTTAGGTGCTAATCACATTCATATATATATCATTTCTGGTGTAATATCTAATTACATATAAAGATTTTTGCTTTCTATGCTTTTTTTATTAGTACTTTTAAGTAGTAATCACTGCCTTATGCTTGAGTCCTTTCAAGTCTCATCTGTTTACATTTTCTGCCACAATTTAGACAGTAAGCAACCTTATCATTTCAGTAATAAAATGTATTTAGCTCACCTCGACCCAATATGAGTATATCCCTGGCGTTGGCATCCCATTCAAAGTTTTATGAGCAATTCCATTGCCAAGTACCTATCAGCCATACTTGAACCATAACATCTAGGGATGCACACTACCAGGTATGATTTGGATACTGGATCTGACCTAACTTTTCATATTAGTGACCAGCTTAAAGTTTTTGGAGCAGGTCCATTCCCAAGTAATAGAGAGTCCTGTGGTGATAAAACTTTATAAATGGGTAATGCATCTAAGGATGCACACTACCCAACATACTTCGGATACTGGATCTGATGTTAATTTTCTGGAGGAAAAGTGAAAGTTTTAGGTGCATCAGGTCCATTCCCAAGTAACTGAGCCCTATGATCACCAAAATTGTATGGGTCATGTATCTAGAGATGCACACTAAAAACTTGATTCTCGTACTGCATCTGACCATTTCCTGGTTGTAACCAGGTTTAAGTTTGTGGAGCAGGTCCATTCCCAAGTAACTATTAGGTCTTTAGTAACCAAATTTGCATGGAGGACGCATTTAGCGATAAGCACTGCCATACTTGCTTTGGATGTAGAAGCCGACCTTCATTTTTTGGATCAGTGACCAGTAAGAGTTTATGGAGGTGGTCCATTCCCAATTAACTATATTAGCTATGCTATGACTGGACCAAACTTGCATGGATGATGCATATAGGGATCCACACAAACAGATATGCTTTGGTAGCTCTTTTGACCTACATTTTCTGGTTGATTGAGCAGAGTAAAGTTTTTGGAACAGGTCCATTTAAAAAAAAAATATGAAGTCCATTTGAACCAAATTTGCAGGGATCATGCATCTAGTGATGCACTATACCAGACCTGTTTTGGATACTGCATCTGGCCTTCATTTTTGGGTGTTGGAAGTTATTTAAAGCCACTGCTAAGTGATTATAAATCAGACTCGGACCAAATTTGCATGGATGTTATATCTAGGGTTGTACACTACAAAAACATTTGTTTTGTGTGAGACTGCTTACTTATAAAGATTACATTTGTCGAGATGAGCTTGTCGAGATGAGTAATATTTGATGACCTGTTTTTTCCTCATGATAATATGGTACTTGGGTATTTCATCAATGCATTTTTCACTACCAATTTGATTTTTGTAGCCTTATACTTTTATGAGACAATCATAAGCATTTTAAAAACTGGCTGCTAAATTTATGAAACATCCTATATATCATTAGGGGAAATCCTTCACATAGAATATATAGTGGTATACCTATATGTGTGATATTTTATATATATCTATGTCAAAGCAAATATCTGGTGCTTGAGTAGTTGTGCCCCATAAGGTCATCAGTTATGATGTGATATGGTTCATTTTCCTTTTTCTTATTTCTTTATTTGTTGAATTGATGCATTTATAATAAAATGAATATGATTAACTAGTGGGGATTCAAATATAAAATACAGTATAATGATTTATAACTGACAGTTCATGATTTTTTAATGAGAAACTGAAATGAAATTAGGGTTAAAAAATTAAGGTGCTCATGTGCTTTGTTCCAATAAATGATTGTACTACAAAATGAAATTATAAACATTTGTATGTTTCATTTTTTGTCATTTTTTATTTAAAATGAAAATTATAAATAGGTGCATATAATTTTTCTATATCTGTGATGAAAAAATATTTCTGTGGTATATGGGTATTATTTCAGTATAGCTATATTGTATAAAATAGTATGTATAATTTTAATATTTCATACCAAAATTCAAATATATATTTATGTAACACATATTTTAAACTTTGTGATACATTAAGCACTATTTTAAGTGATTGTTCCATATTTAAGCTGTTGTTTTGGGTGCCTTATTTTTGGTTATGTACATGTAGCAAACAGTTATAGCTATTATATTTTTAATGTAGATATTGATTTTTAAAATCAAAACGGTATTCTGGAGGGAAATTTGCTAGGAAAGGATGTTACAATCTCTTATTTTGTCCGACTTGTGTATATCTCAATTTTATTCAGTTATTATTATGGTGTACATTGTAGTAAAGTTGTTTATAACATTCCTTTTTTGATTTTTTTTTATACTGTTGCTATTACTGTGAACATGTGTTTTAAGAGAACCAAATTTAAAATAAAATGCATACAAACTGTAGACAAATCAGAGTACATGAAAGTGTTACAGCAGTCTCATCTACTCCTGTCTCTTGATCATTATTACACATCATTTTGGGTTAAATCAGTGTAAACAATTACTAGAAATTTGTAGTCCATTTTAGGATGTCATTATCTTCAGATTAAAGGGAGGTAACCTTAAAAGTGCAGAGAATTCATCAAATGAACTTGTTGCTTTGTGTCCTTTATATATTGCTGGCAGTTGCATGTTAATGGTTATTTTGTACAATAACTGTAATATTTTATTGATGTGTCCTTAATATATGAAGTATTATTTAATAAAATAACAGTTTGCTATTATGTGTGTTTTTGATGCTATTGTGTGTGTTTTGATGCTATTTTGTGTGTTTTTGAATGAGGAGAACAAGCTGCCTTGTTACCTTTACAATTTTGTAATATGACATTTGATTGCACATTTATAACAGTAATATATATTGGCATGAAATGGAAAATTTTTAACAAACTTACACAGCCAGAACTATAACTTCTGCAGTAGTATTTACGTTGTTGTTATTCCAGTCACTTGTACAAGATGCAGTGCACAGGAGTTATCCCTGCCATATAGCATGCAATTAAGAAAAATGTTTTAGAGTTTTATTGGGATTTGACATTAAGTTGGCTACATGATCAAATTCTATAATGCCCCAAGGACAGTTTACGCTTTATAAACCGCAAAGCGGTTTATAAAAAAGCAAACTGTTCCAAACCACTCTATACCATGTAAATTGGGTAGCTATTAATTTCATTCCTTATACCTGGTAATTTAATTTTCATTCATTTAGTGTAAGAAAAAAATGATTGCCTTTAAAAATATGACTTCAAATTGAATGAAATTTAAATGTAACATCAGGCGGATGATTGATACGTTTTTGATGCAAGTCATTGTGACGTAGGCAACCCAATTTTTATGATATAAAGTAAATTTTTAAATTATAAATTAAATTATAAAGTAAAAGTAAAAAAAATCAAACACCGCGTTATAACCAGAATTCAATTATATCCCGATAAAAGTTTTAAAATGATACCTTATTACTTATACAGTCAAACCTCGCTATCTCGAACTCAATGGCGCAAAGAAAAAACTTCGAAATATCTGAGGATTTGAAATATCCAAGGTAAAATACTTAAAGAACAAAGGGTTGGGACTTCCAAATCACTTCAACATATACATGGTATTCGAGATATCAGTGTTCAAGATATCGAAGTTCAACTGTATTTACATTTGAGACTGATTTACAACGTACATTATGTACTGAAGTTTTAAACCCTAAAATGATTTTTTTTTTAAAACCTCAAGGGTATAAATTGAATGCGTTAAACTCGTCTACCACTTATGACGTCACTGTAAAAATATGTCAATCGTTTATGACTGAATATTGAATTTAAGGACAAATTATGAATTTGTTATTACACAGAATTAAATACGCCTTGCTTAGATAGTTTTACATAAAGGAAAACATCTGCGAATGTAAATATAGGGATTTGTATGAGCTTACTGCATGGAATTACAATGATTCAGAAAGCACTAGTTTTAATTTCTTACATCACTTTCATATTTCAGAAAAATAAAGGGCAAGATTTATATTGTAACTGTATCTTGTTCTTTTCTTTATGTAGCCCCATATGTCATGCACAATGATAAAAGGAGAAACCACAAGAATAAATGTTTATTGAAATATGAAAAAAGCAATCTGTACACTCATTTTTAAATTATATAATTGTGAACATTTTTTTTCATTGATAATTTGAAAGAAAACTGAAAAATAAATAGCATGCTTTTAAAAAACTAAATGTTTTCAAACTGATTCAATCTTGATATCTAACACGTACTGTAAAATGCATCAACAAAATGATCACAAAAATATGACATCTGTGGGTATAAATAAGTAAATAACAACAAAAGTACATGGACAAGTGCAAAAGTGCAAACAACAAATACAATGTGTATATAGATATATTGCAAAAATAATACTGATAAAATGTCAGCACAACTGGAAGAAGAATTAAAAAAACCAGCCACCATACAGTTTTCCAAAGATTAACAACAATACTCAACATGGAAATATTTCCTATCTTAACAGCCATATCAAAGATAACATATATCACCTCAAAATATTTTCCAGCTTTGAAAATCACACAACTAGTTGATTATATCAAATCACTTTAGTAAACAGCAAATCTTGGATAAATGGCAAATACTTTAATCTGCATGAGTTATCTGTTCAAGCAAAGAATTAAAAGATAAGAAATTGAATAGAAAAATTAGGTTACACAAAAAAAGGCATGCATTACAATTTATCTCTATTTCTTACGGTTGACCTTTCTTATTGCAAGTAGATCATCAAATCTAGAAGGGCGTCCTTCACCAGCATATAATGGTGTACTGCGTCCTATAGAATTTAATTCTTGTCGAAGATTATGCCAGGTGCTAGGGAGAATTGGACCATTACGACTGTGGTCATATTGCCTCCTACATCTCTCTGTTCCAATCCAGTTGTAAATGCATCTACATTAATGGGGAGATTACATCTATTATTTGTACATTTGAACAGTTACTTCCCACAACATTTTCACACTAATATATGAACCAAAAGACATTTGCATAAGGCATATTCTATGGAAGTGTTTTCTTCCTGACAACACAAGTTAAAATGCAATGTTTCCTTTGTGGACTAGATGTGCTTTTTTTAGAATTGAAAAACGTCGCTTATTTAAACTTTAAAGTGTGGTTTTCTAGGAGGCAGTTGAGTTATTGGTTTTTCATGTTCATATTCCTTAGGATGAAGTAAAGGAAACACTTTGTCCTCTGGAGTATTGTCTGCTTTCCTATGATAGATTCTGTGAGCTGGCAAGATTATTCTGAAAAATTGAAAACAAGCTAATGTTTGGGTAGATTTCTTGAAATGTCTTCTTATCACTACGAGCTGGTGAAGAACCCCATTTCCGCGCATATGTTATTTTTCTACATTGTTAGATAAAGTTGAAATCTAGATTTTTACCAGGAGCTATGCGTATTTTTTAAAAACATAATTCTTTACATAAAATTCATCCCATTACAACATTCTAGGAATCAACCCAGTAAAACACCCAGAGCTCCTGTAGTAAATATGCAAAGTAATAAATAGGTTATAAAAGCACTGTAAAAAAAAAATGTAACAATTAAAATAGCTGTTTTTCACAGAGTATTAGATGCACTTTTACGTAATACTGATATTGGGTCTGACTAGTTGAATAAGGTTCCACAGATTAAAACAACTCAACAAAATCACTCTAATGACATAACAATGAAAAACAATGCATTAAAAATACTGTATGGCATGTTACTAGCTTTGAGCAAATACATCAGGTTTTGTTATTCTGTTAGCAACATCTACAATTCTCCAGAGTGGAAGGGATAAAATATTTCTAATTTAATAAATTAACAAAGAAATTGGCAAATTACGCACAAACACACACACACATACACACGTACAGGAAAAAAATCTACAAATAACAACATTTAGCACCCAACATGATTTTTTTTTCAAACGATGAATCAATGTGGAATGCCAAAAATTTAATCAAAATTGAAGAAAACAGCATATCTAATCAAAATCATATGGATGGAGTATCTTAAAAACCATGTTACGCTTTATATTTCGAATTGATTCTGGTGAAGGTTTTTTAACAGGCAATTGTTTCTTAGGTAAAGGTTTATTCTTCTTTGCTTGAGCTTTTTCTCCTAGAGTGGCCTCAATTTCATTCCTACAAAAAGTCCAGGAAACCAAGGCTAATTTAACACTGTCTTCATTTGAAAACAAATAAAAAAATCTTTATAAAAAAAAAAAGACAGTACCAAAAAAATCAACAAAAATGTAAATTTTCAGTCACTCAGGTGTTGCTTCAATAACTTGCATGTGGAACTTTCCATTGACTTGCTGGTCTATATTGTATTTGTCTAGTTTAAGATTCATCCTACGATTGTTGCGATTTTCATCATTCGTGTAATCAGAATTATCTTTTCCAGGGTAAATGCATGCAAAAGCCTTGTCAACATGAGGATATAAATTATCACGATTTCTATAAAGATTTTGAAAACCTTCACCGTTGACTCGAAACCTGCACAGTTCACTCCTACAATTAATGCAAAGCAGTACATAAATTAAAGTGATTCTTGCCCTGTACCTATTTCAGACTTCAACACACAAAAACACACCAAACCCATCAAGAAAACTCGAACGTCAATTTAATTATATATAATTACACTACATTTCCTGATTACTTTATAAAACATATTAAAGCTACCATCAATATATTGCATATAGTTTTTCATTTACATTATTTAAGTAAATGTACATGAATGGGTGCTTAAATTATAGTGACATCACTGATCAATGAGTTATGATGGTACTACCGGACTGACATTGATATATATGATGATGAAAAGAGTACATGTATTCATAATGTTATACAGGACACCGTGAAATCAAACAAGTGATTATATTTTCTATCACACAGATATACATAGCCTTTCAACACCAGAAGAATTCTATAGTTGCATCTATAAGTACCTGTACTACACACTAACCAATATCCACACGTTATCCATACACCAAAAATACCAACTTCCTTTTAAATACAACAAGGGTTGTTATCAGGAATTTAGGAGGTATGCAGTAAAATATACACAGAAGGTCAGGTTATTAAGAATACATTAAAGTGTATCACAACTTTTAACAGATTTCATTCTGGAAAGAGGGGAGGAATTATTTTAAAGGGGACTATACATGTATATGTAAATTTTAAATTCTAAACCAGCAAGTCATAAAGTAATGGGTGTTGTGTTTTAAAACATGCATGCAAATAAATATTTACATAGCTAGTGTACTGAACATGCACTTAAGTGGGATAAACTGTGCATGTGTTGAAACACTCAAAGAAAAGAGACATAGAGCTGCATGCAATTTCACCATATTAACAGAGGATTATACAGGTTAATATAAAAGAAAAATTATCTATTATTTAAGCTGAAATATCAACATACATTTTTGTAAATAACAGCTCCAGGGTACATAATTCTATAAATAGGATCAACATGCAAAGGGGGTTCACCCTCTTCTTTAAGTATTCTATAATTAAAGTTAGGGTCATGAACAACCTCCTGCAAAACCACACTCATCTCTCTATGCGGTTTTGGTGGCCGCGATCCACTGCATCTAAAAGGGCAGAAAGGTGTCTGTTAAGTCCTCTGACAAACAGGAAACATGCATTTTTACTCATGCTATCTAAGGATTATCACATAAAATAAAAATCCAATAGTATGTGGAATTTTTTTTTTAATGTTCATTTACACCTGTTGTAGTCATGCATTCAATGTGCAGTTACTTTCCTTACTATTAGTTATACAATGTGCCAACTTCTCCCGCAATAAAATTCTTAATAGATTGTATTCATGCAGTTTTGAGGTTGATAGGATATGTGACATCATGTGCTTTTGTGCATTTCTGCGGCCACTATATTACAAAAAATTACTTTAAAAGTTTAAACAAAAAGTAGAGAAAAAAAATCGACATTGAGGGTCTAACATCAAAAAATGCATTTTGTGGTAACTTTACAATTTCATTCAGACAAAACACCTACAAGTAAGTTGTTAATCAGGGGAAATATTATGGTATAACATAAAAAAAAGGAAGTAAAAATACAGAGATAAGATTTCTATGAAAAAAACATGTATAAGCATAACTACAGTAACAAACTTCACTGTAGACACTCCTCTGCAATAGAGGCAACACTTGTGATACTGATGAAAAATTAATTAATAGGATAAATTAGTGGCTGTATATATTATTAAAAAGAAAGAGAGGTGTAGAAAACTTTCATTTTTCCAATTCATTCTTTAAATAAGATTAATATGAGAAATTAGTTTCAACTTTTGATTTATAATAATCTAATCCTTGGTTTAATTAATGTGCAAAGAGCATTGTTAAGTTATGTCAAGTTGTTAATTTGGTAATTTAATTAATTTATTTTAATTGTATTTGCTATTTTGATAGGAAAAATCAAGTTTTACCTGTTTGTATCATAATCACCTGGACCACTGAACAAAATCGTATTTTTAGCATTGCTTTGGTCAACATTCTCCACAGAGTCCTAAATTCAAAAAAGATATTCATGAATATCAAAATTAGTTGATCCCTTTGAACGCAAACTTAGTCTTACTCAAACAGTTTATTTGTGATTCAATGCTAAAAGACGCCTAGGTTAGAGTTATTAACAGTTAACATGATATCCATGTACAGGTTTATGATTAACAAAGAGCACTGTTTGGCAAATTGGAAATATCTGATACATGTATTATAAAGTCTCAATTTCCAATATATGATTTATATATACCTGATTTCCACCATGCATCATTTTGTCAAGGGCGGCTTTCTTCCTATCTATAACTCTCTGACGTCTAAGCGCTTCCATGTGATAAGCAGATTCAGCCATTTTCCAATCCTATCTCAACCTCAGAGCCTTCAGCGTTCCGTTTCCAAGAGAGACACGCAGGCGCTAAAATACAGGATGTAGGGGTTAGTTGATATAAGCGATATTTAATATATTTTGTTTGATAGATTATTGAGGATTATAGTAAATGATATATTTTAAATTTTTGAAATTGTGAATATTTTGTGTTTCTTTTACTATATGACTTAATATCAACATTTTTGGAATGTATTAAATGATATAAGCGATTTTCACATTTGGGGTTTCAGATTGTTCTGGAAAGGACCCCGGTTTCTGCGCGAAAATAGGTAAAGTTTGACATTTATGCGCATCTGTGCATGTGCTAGGCCGAACAACCGAAAAAAACTCTTTCATCTGATATAATAACAAATTTGACTGTAAATCATATCGATTCTAATGTATATATAGTCATTTTGAACCCCCGATCCTTGATTTGAAGATAATTGAGGTAGGTGTACTTTTTCAAGGAAAAAAATGGAGGTTACGAGATAACCTCGTGTGCCTTCCTTGTTTTCTGTTACTTTGTTCTGAATTGTAAAATGTATCTTTTTCTCTCTAATGTTCATCATGAAAGCTTTAGTTTGTGCTAGCTTATGTAATTGATGATGTTTTTTAAAACGTGAATTTCAATCACTTTCTGTTCGAATTGGTATCCTATCTGACTCGGGTTTTTTGTTTATTCATGTTTTGGGAGATCGAGACCGTTGAATATGAGTAATTTTTTTATATCGTTACGACCGAGGGAAAAATATCTATAGTGTTTTTATATGATTATACTTCATATTTGAGAGAAATTAATTAAATTTCTCGAAAATTACGTCTGATACTTGTCTGTGCAAGATCTCATTTTCTTAATCCGAGATTCCTCTATTATCCCGAATGTTTTATTCTGACGTGTGAATTGAGACAAAGGGGAT